>NC_083473.1:4723471-4863471 GCF_030014155.1 Tachysurus vachellii | reverse complement strand
GATTTTTATGGCCTTAAGCTCTTCCAATTATACTTGTTTGTGTTCAGGCAAAAGGTAGTGGCAGCTGCATACCACAACCCCTGAAGTGTCTCAATGTGGTGTTCTATGAAATTAGTGCGTTCAGGTAGATGAGAAAACGTGTCAGAAAATTCCGCTTGAAACTTGGCAACCGCTATGATTTGGGATGGTGAGCGACGGTCTCCACGGGAGATCAGGGAGGATTGAGATGCACACTATGGGTTCAGCTCCAGTACCAACTCCACCTTCTCCGGAACTACTTTTGCCAAATGAATTATTGGGGAATAGTTTTAGGTGGGAATTAACACCATTTCTCAGAATCAGGGACAGGAAAATGGTAGAGTAATTGATGAGGAGGATAAGAGGGGACTTCCTGTCCCTGCACTTGTTCCTGAATTGCAGCTTGCAAGTCATTTCTGCTGAGTTTTCCCCATCATGAATGGTCGGGGCTAAAAAAATGTAAAGGACCTACTCGTACAGGTGACGGTTATTTATCAAAATATGCATACTTGAACAATTAAAAAAATTACTATTTCCAAAAGTTTTATGTTAAATCCGGTAAACATTACCATAAAGTTTTCTGCTTGTGTGTATACAATAAAATTCAAGGCCATATTGTGCTGTGAAATATGCTGTATTTCTAAAACTTGAAATATTTTATTCAAGTATACACATTTACATACAGATATTTGTAGCACATTATTTTCCATATTTTTAACACTACACTCTGGCTATAATATACAGCATACACTGAAATGTATACAAAATGCAAAGCAACGTCTATAAGACGCCTGATTGTAATACATGAACATTTTAGCAGTTGTATAATATTGTTATAGGTTATTAAAGGTTGAGTATTGGCTTTTACACAAAGTAAGTTTATCCACTAATGTTTATTTCTCTGATCACTGGCTCGACTTCTCTCCATCTGTTACTAGTGTGTGTCGTGCTACTTAGAGCATGTGTGTGTGAGAATGTGTGTGAATTTCCTTTGCTTGGTTTAAAAGACCTGTGTTTTAAAAGAGCCTTTGAAAGGCCTTTACGTCAGCTGTTTTCACTTCCTGCTTGTTTTTGGGAGTATTTTGCCTTCAATATTACCTTCAGAAAGTGAAACGCAGCTCAGTTTAATTCAGGTCAGGTGATTGACTTGGTTTTTGCAGAAGATTTCACTTTGTTGGCTTAAAAATGTCTTGGGTCTTTGAAGTATGCAAAGTATTCTGTCCTATTATTAATAAATACAAGGGAACCAGTTTCCACTGTAAGCCACGCATACACATATGCCAAAAGAAAGGTGGAATCCTTCAGATTATAAGCAGTTCATTCCTTTCTTCATAATCTTCTCTACAAAATTCTGTAAGACTGTAACCTGAGCTGAGGCAGTAACACTCCCAGTTGCACCTCTTTGCAAAAATAAGTCTTTTGATCGGGTAAAAATATTACACTTGCTGTTTAGTTTATTATGTTGGCTTTGTAGAAGCCAACATTCTGTTTTCCTATTTAAGCTTAGACAAAAATTTATCAAGAGTAACTCCTCCTAGGTGGCTTAGTGGTTAGCACGTTCACCTCACAATACCAGGGTTGGGGGTTCGATTCCCACCTCCACCTTGTGTGTGTGGAGTTTGCATGTTCTCCCCGTGCCTCGGGGGTTTCCTCCGGGTACTCCGGTTTCCTCCCCCGGTCCAAAGACATACATGGTAGGTTAATTGGCATCTCTGGAAGATTGTGTGAGTGAATGAGTGTGTGTGTGTGTGTGTGTGCCCTGCGATGGGTTGGCACTCCATCCAGGGTATATCCTGATTTGATGCCTGATGACGCCTGAGATAGGCACAGGCTCCCCGTGACCCGAGGTAGTTCGGATAAGCCGTAGGAGACGAGTGAGAACTCCTCCTAGGGCTTTCGAGCCACATGCACCAAATTCGGATATGTTGTAGACCCTGGTCTGAAGATTTATGCTTTACTTTTCTAAGCGATCAGAGTTCCGGTACTTCCGGTACCGGGTCTCAAAGTGGCCTTTTTTTCCCATAGACTCCCATTATAAAATTTGGAGGTTTATAACTTGGCAAGCTTTCAAACTACACCAAACTCGGCCAGCTCCTTTAGGGTGATACTCTGAACAAACTTTTACATTGGTGTACCGACTGGCCTATCGGTTGTCCCACAGCCCCGCTCCCAAAATATGCAAAATCAAAAAACTTTTTACAACATGGACATGTGACATATCAAAACACTCGGCCCAATGTGGGGAACTTCCTCAAGAGTATTCGGATGACGTCACATGCTCGTCTCCACTTGCCTCCAAATGTTTTGGCACCCTAGCTTTCTGTCCACTTGCCTCCAAACATAACACTGACCCTTATGTCCACTCGCCTCCAAAAAACACCGTCCTTTGCAAATACTTGCTTTGTCAAAGGCAACATCAAAGTTTGTCGTGACAAACAAATCTAGTTACTAATATTTTCAGAAACTAAAATATACTTTAAGGGGGGCACGGTGGCTTAGTGGTTAGCATGTTCGCCTCACACCTCCAGGGTTGGGGGTTCGATTCCCGCCTCCACCTTGTGTGTGGAGTTTGCATGTTCTCCCCAGTGTGTGATTGATTGAGTGAATGAGTGTATGTGTGTGCCCTGCAATGGGTTGGCACTCCGTCCAGGGTGTATCCTGCCTTGATGCCCGATGACACCTGAGATAGGCACAGGCTCCCTGTGACCCGAGATAGTTCAGATAAGCGGTAGAAGATGAGTGAATGAATGAATTAATGAAAATATACTTTTTTTTATTTTTGAGTCTAAATTAATTTTTAAAAAATGGTAAAAAAAAAAAAAAAAAACTCCCATAAATAAGATATAAATATACTATGGCATAAAGGTATATGAAATAGTACTGAAATTTAAAAAATAAATAAAAAATAAGTTTAAATAGGGAGTACAATTTATTTGAACAACCTAACATATAATATTATGGATTATGTATTAAATCACTACAGTTCTTTACCCCAACATTCCAGTAATATAGCTCGAGGAAAAAATGCAAATAAAATACAAAACAATAGAACATTAAGTACCTTTTCTGTTATTTAATCATTCTAATTTGACAAACAGTAATTTAACACGTTAATGAAAAGGTTGATGTACTACACAAGGTTGGTGCACTTGTGTTTCTTAAATGTCTTGAAATAGGTGAATCTGCGTGCACACTGTGAGCAGTGATACGGCTTCTCTCCTGTGTGAACGCGCTGGTGTGTCTTGAGATTACTCTGGTATGCGAAGCTCTTCCCACACTGTAAGCAGTCATAGGGCTTCTCTCGCGTATGGAAGGGTTGGTGTCTTTCAAGATTTCTCTTTTCATTAAAGCTCTTCCCACACTGTAAGCACTGATACGGTTTGTCCCCTGTGTGAACGTGTTGATGTTTCTCCAGGTTTCTCTGCTGATTAAATCTCTTCCCACACTGTAAGCAATGATACGGCTTCTCTCCTGTATGAACGCGTTGATGTACTTGAAGTTCACCGTGCTGATTGAACCTCTTCCCGCACTGCGTGCAGTGAAACGGCTTCTCTCCCGTATGAATGCGTTGATGTTTTTGAAGGTCGCCGTGTTGATTAAAGCTCTTCCCACAGTGTAAGCAGTGATACGGCTTCTCACCCGTATGTATACGCTGATGTGTTTTAAGATGACTCAGCTGATTAAAACTCTTCCCACACTGTGAACACTGATATGGTTTCTCTCCTGTATGGATACGCTGATGTGTTCTGAGATGGCTTAGCTGATTAAAGCACTTCCCACAGTGGTTGCAGTGAAACGGCTTCTCTCCTGTGTGAACCCGCTTATGATCTTTGAGATTACTCGGCTTTTTAAAACCTTTCCCACATTGTGAGCAGCGATACGGCTTCTCTCCGGCGTGGATGAGTTTATGATCTTTAAGACGACTCGGGTGTATAAAACTCTTCCCACACTGTGAGCAGTGATACGGCTTCTCGCCTTTATGAATACGCAGGTGTTTTTGTAGAGTAGTCGTTTTATTAAAGCTCTTCCAACACTGTGAGCATTGATGCGGCTTCTGTCCTGTTTGAACGCACTGACGCTGTTGGAGATGATGCTTTTTGAGACTATCAGGATTAGTAAAATCCTTTCCACATTTTGAGCAGTGATTGCTTTCTTTCTGCATCAGTTCCTGAACGATGCGAGTGTGACGAGTATCAGAGCTCGTTTGCTCACCGATTGAGCTTCCTGTGTGCACCACATTGTCATTCTTTATCATCAATCTCATATTTTCCTCAGAATGGCTCCTCCTTACGTGGTTGTAAAGGTAAATTTGACATTTGTAGGAAGTTTGACACCAAGAGCAGGAGAAAAGTTGTAGCAGGGCATCATTCATTTCTGAAGAATAAAAAAATGAAAAGTATTAGTCACTTATTGTGACAGAATGAAACATCAGTGTCTACAGTACCACCTTGAGTATAAACATTCATAATCCTTGAGTATAACCCTGTAAACCTGCTCATTCAGTTCTAAAACAAAATAAAAACAACACTGATCAATTCTATTTAGTCTAACTGCCCACAAACACATCTGCCCACCTCTGTACCCATTACATATTTAACTGATTCTTGGACTGAAAAGAAGTTAACACAAAAGCTGCAGCAAACTATTTTATATTCTTCTTTTTTTTTTTTTTTAATTGTGATTTTTTTGTTTTTGCATAGTTACTAGAGATGAGTCGGATACTCGGCTGAAACGAGTATCCGGTACGGATAAAACACTTCTGCCGAGTACGAGTATTATACGAGTAATACGAGTCAATATCTGTGCTCGGATTGAATGAAAATCATCATTGGGTAGCTGATTGTGTTAGCGTTCTGTGATAGGCTAGTCACAGCGCCCCTCCCCTACAGTGATAGGCTAGTCACAGCGCCCCTCCCCTACAGTGATAGGCTAGTCACAGCGCCCCTCCCCTACAGTGATAGGCTAGTCACAGCGCCCCTCCCCTACAGTGATAGGCTAGTCACATAGCGCCCCTCCCCTACAGTGATAGGCTAGTCACAGTGCCCCTCCCCTACAGTGATAGGCTAGTCACAGCGCCCGTCCCCTACAGTGATAGGCTAGTCACAGCGTCCCTCCCCTACAGTGATAGACTAGTCACAGCGCCCCTCCCCTACAGTGATAGGCTAGTCACAGTGCCCCTCCCCTACAGTGATAGGCTAGTCACAGTGCCCCTCCCCTACAGTGATAGGCTAGTCACAGCGCCCCTCCCCTACAGTGATAGGCTAGTCACAGCGCCCCTCCCCTACAGTGATAGGCTAGTCACAGCGCCCCTCCCCTACAGTGATAGACTAGTCACAGCGCCCCTCCCCTACAGTGATAGGCTAGTCACAGCGCCCCTCCCCTACAGTGATAGGCTAGTCACAGCGCCCCTCCCCTACAGTGATAGGCTAGTCACAGCGCCCCTCCCCTACAGTGATAGGCTAGTCACAGTGCCCCTCCCCTACACACATACAGATGTATTGTGTTGCTGTGTCTCGCTCTGCTCACTCACAGTCACACACAGAACAGCTCTCTGTCTCTCCCTCAGTCACTCGGGTTCGCGGGTCTTTTCCGTTAATGTTTAGGGTTTCTTCAGCTTTTTACTTCGGGTTGTAACGTTAATAATACGTACTTACTAACCAGTAGAGTTCTTTTAAACGTGGGTTCGTTCAGACGTGGTGCTTGCTTGGTAGAATGCGAATCGCATTGCATATCTGCCTGTCGGAGATTTTTTTTCTTTTTTAAACCTTCAGCTGTCTCTAACCAGTAACCAGACACTGTGTGTCTGACACGTTTTTGCTGTATTTCATAAAAACATAAAGGTAGTAAGCTAGTGTTATAAATATTACAAATTAATTATTATCGGTTAAAGCACCGCCCATTTCAAGACAAGCCCCGCTTACTTCCGGGTCAGACCCCACCCACTCCGAGTACGGATACAGATACAGATAATTCATATGGTTAACAGATACGGCTACAGATACAGATAATGCTGTACTCGCTCATCCCTAATAGTTACGTTATGCTTGATGACCATAACAATAAAATATGAATAAATGAAGTATAAATGGCATGTGCGAGTATCGGAACTCCTGACACTAGTAACCTAAACTCATTAGGCTTTAACTGACTGCAGTTACAACAATTACAGAACGTAATAAATACTGTGGCTTTTGAAACCATATGCTAACACTGTTGTATACAACCATGGGGTTTTCTAATCAGCTGAATAAGGCTCTGAAGAAATGAAGAAGATTAATGCGCAAGAAGCAGCGGAAGGCCAAAAAAAAAGAACAAAGAGATCCCAATTTTCACTGTGCAGAAATGTTGAAGGGAAACTGTGCAGGTAAAGGCAAGACCAAGAAAGACCTTTCAGATAAAACCGCCCATGTTCGAGCCAAAAGGAAAAGCAAAAATGAAAACATTTACATTTATGGCATTTGACACCTTTATTCAGAACCACTTGTTCAACTGCTGTTTAAGGGACTTGCTCAGGGACCCGACAGTGGCATCTTGGTGGACCTGGGATTTAAACTTGCACCCTTCCAATCGGTAGTCCAACACCTTATGCAGTAGGTTTCCACATCCCACCTGCAACTTCATCTGATGCCAAAGAACATATAGATGATCCAGAGTAATTTTGTACAGAAGTGCTATAGAAGTTATTTGCACCAACCACAAAGGTATGTATGTTTAAAGGAAAAAAATTAACAGCATTTTGCAAAAGGAACATATTGTCACGGCATAGGAGTAGATTATCCTTCGGGATACAGGGATACGTTTACAGCCAGTGGTGGAGAAAATATTTCACAGGTAAACGCAAGAAAGGATTTTAGCAAATAATTCATCAAGGCAGGATACACCCTGAATGGAGTGCCAACCCATCACAGGGCACACACACTCTCATTCACTCACACAATCACACACTACGGACAATTTTCCAGAGATGCCAATCAACCTACCATGCATGTCTTTGGACCGGGGGAGGAAACCGGAGTACCCGGAGGAAACCCCCGAGGCACGGGGAGAACATGCAAACTCCACACACACAAGGTGGAGGCGGGAATCGAACCCCCAACCCTGGAGGTGTGAGGCGAACGTGCTAACCACTAAGCCACCGTGCCCCCCACCTCAAATTACCAAATTGAATCAAATTACCAAGCTGGAAAGGTCACAGCTTGAGACTAGCATCCAGTTTGTCTGGTGTTTGTTACTCAAACTGAGTTGAGTACATCACTGCTTGCTCTAAGTGGAGAGGAACTCCCTATATATGCAAGTGTAAACATTGTTAGAAGCATTCATATGGACCAGTCACCGTAGGCAGAAGGTTAGTAGCTAATTATAATATAAAGTAGGACTGTACGTAACCATTTGAGGAGCATTTTTTCTTCCACAGGGAGTCGAACGCAAGTCCAAGGTTTTTTCCGTAGTCATCTTTGTACCACATCAAGAGTTCTTGTCCTGGTTTGATGGGTTGACAGCAACGATAGAGAATGCCTCCTCGATACTGGAACGTCTCAAGATTCTGTTCTTCTTCATTACGAGCACAATTCACATACCTGGAAAATTAAGAGACAGGCAGTCAGCAAAGGATGAGAAAGAGAGATAAAATAGGAGAAAAGAAGGAATCTGTTGTCAGTTGGATGATCCCACCAGCTTCTCTTAAACATGTGATGTTGGTTGAAACAGCTTTGTGCAGGCAACCATAGAGATTACCACTCAAGTGGCAATACAGACAAGTCTGTTGATTTAAACATTCAACACTGTGTTAGGTTATGCTCACTTCATTGACCTCAACGGTGTGAGATGAAAAAACTGCTGAACCCCTTAAATGGGAGCAGATTCGGGCAGTTTATATTGTGCAGTGTTGCTGCAGTTTTGAACACAGCCACCAGTCACTTGTCTGTTGTAGATTCAAGAGTAGGCAAACAACTGCTAGGCAGAAGAAAGAACTCTGTTCACACTAAAAGCATTTTTACTTGACTTGACTGCAAAAGGACTTGGTTATGCAGATATACACTGCTCACTGATGGATACGAATGAGACACAAGCCTAGGCTTCTCTACACTTTATATATAACTTGATGAATAGTGTGGTGCATTAATAAGGAAAGGTGGGGCTACATCATAGAGGTGTAAAGAGATGTCTTCAGTCCGACATGCATGAAGAGGGTGGCCAAAAATAAAAGCTAAAATACTAAACAGAATGAAGACTTGCAAGTGTATTCCTCACCTCATCCAGTTAGAATGCGTCTCTCGCTGGCCATCTATGTATTTCTCACACTGCCTTCTCCTGGATATCTACAAATGAATGCATAACAATATTATACATTTACATTAAATTACATGAACTCAAGTATAAAACTCATGTCTCTGAGGGCCGGAGCCCTATATAATAAGCAGTGGTATCTCTTTAACATCAAAAAATATAAAATCATTGAACACTTTATTAGGAACACCTGTCTACTTATTCATATGGGCCAGCAGCTTTGGGTAATGCTTACATCAACCCAAATCAGATTGGGGAAAAATGTGTACTCTGGGATTCTGACTGTGGTACGATTGTTGGTGCCAGTCAGGCTCACTCACTCACTCATTTTCTACCGCTTATCCGAACTACCTCGGGTCACGGGGAGCCTGTGCCTATCTCAGACGTCATTGGGCATCAAGGCAGGATACACCCTGGACGGAGTGCCAACCCATCGCAGGGCACACACACACTCTCATTCACTCACGCAATCACACACTACAGACAATTTTCCAGAGATGACATGACAATCAACCTACCATGCATGTCTTTGGACCGGGGGAGGAAACCGGAGTACCCCGAGGAAACCCCCGAGGCACGGGGAGAGCATGCAAACTCCACACACACAAGGCGGAGGTGGGAATCGAACCCCCAACCCTGGAGGAGTGAGACGAACGTGCTAACCACTAAGCCACCGTGCCCCCTGCCAGTCAGGCTGATTTGTGTAATTCTACAAGTGATTATCTGGAATTTTCACACACAACAGTCTCTAGAGTTTGCTGAGAATTGTGCAATAAAGAACAAGCAAGAAGTTATGCAGACATAAATGGCTTTTCCTTCTTCAGTGCGATGAAGATTTTAGACCTCCACTGAGAATCCTGAGGCATCTAAAGGTCTACCAGCTCCAGTTAGACTCTGCGATACTATAGAGGAGATGTGATCTTTTGCATCAATATAACATTTATCAGACTGTATATTTATAATCACACCCTCCAGTGTCACCCATATGAGGATGAGGTTCCCCTTTGAGTCTGGTTCCTCTCAAGGTTTCTTTCTTTACCATTAAAGGGAGTTTTTCCTCACCACAGTCACCTGAGTCACCTCAGACTTGGATAAATACAAACACATTTAAATATATCTAATGTTAATCTTGAATTTTGTATTCTATTAATCTTTATATTATTCTTTATAATAACCTTTTGTTCTATGTTTATATTCTGTAAAGCTGCTTTGAGACAATGTCAATTGTCAAACGCGCCATACAAATAAACTTGAATTGAACTGACTCACTGCCATGGCGATCCAACCCAGCTACTAAGGGGTTAATTCTCAGTGCCAGACACAAGCTTGAACAAAAATCGGAAGGTTGCATCATCGGCATCCTTCATTAAACCAGTGTCAATTTAAGTATGCGGATTGGATGGTGCACCGAAGTGACCCCAAACATGGAGCATCTAAAGGACAACAACCACAACAACTGACTAAGTGACTATGTTTTAGGGGCAGTATGTGTGTTTGTAGGTTGATACTTCTGTGGATTGATTTCACTAATGTCCAAAATGCTGAAGGCAGCAGTTTTGCTTAGCGGTAAAATTCAAAGGAAAATTGCATGAAAAATAAACGAAACATGTTGATAATACCAATTTAATTTTGCTCGCAGTCTGATCTCAGATGAGGAAAAAAATAGGCCTGCTCTTTTTAGCCAGTTTGCACATGGCAAAAAGCCAAAGAAAAAGAGATTCTCTCTTATGGATCATCCTGTTAAGGAGAGCCATTAAACAAAAGCTGTGAGGTCCTTTTGAAGGCTCATGGGCATGTCTGATACTTGTTGCATCCTTTTGGTCACTGTAAAAGTACTTGTGTGCTACCTATGTATGTCCAGGATATTTATGCAGTTTACAAAAGGCTGAAAGCTTTATATCATATTTTAGATATTGACATTTACCTTAGAAACATTAGCATTAGAAAATTAGTAGCAAGAAACTCACCACCCAAGAGTAGGCACTATTCATGGCTTCCTCTTTGTCCACCAGGTCTCCCTCACATGGCCCAAAGTGTGCACCAAGTGGAATAGTGTCCCCCTTATTAAATACCCCCAGGCCTGCATCAGGAACGTCAGATATTCGAACCTCTAGACCGGGCGGAAGAGTTTGTGCTGCTCGGTTAGTAATCCCCAAAGGAACAGGTGTATCGGAGATAAAAAGAGCAGGACCATGAACCTCACACTTGTTGATGAAGTAGGATTTGCAGTCCTCACAATCTGGAAGTTGAAAATGCAGCAAATTAAACTCTGAGTCCAAATAAATGCACAAACCATAGCACTAGTATCATAACCTCATGGAAAGTGCTTGTGACAGGCTGCTTTTATTTATATGGGGACATTAGACTGCTTCACAATAGTATTATTAGACATGCATATAATGATCATGTCATGTACTATATAATACATTTCCCTGAATAGCTATCTACTGCCTTATGTCTGCTGTAAAGTGTAGACAGTTTAAAGGTGAGGGCTCCGATTTTTGAAAGCCAATGTTGACATATAAAATCACCAAAACAAACACGCCCCTAACCCAAATGGGTCCTACCCCTGTATTTATAGCTCCGCCCACACATACATACGTAACCCAGGCAACTAATGGAAAGAAATGTGTCTTTATCATAGGTGAAGGGAAGAACAATACGATTGTAGATAAACAAACAAGCAAAAATGACACACAAGCATAATCATGTAAAGGACAAAGGCAAATATTAGTTCTGTGTAACAAAACAAAACCAACGTTACTCACCTATCGAGAAGGAAAAAAAGCGCCTCGGCGTCTTAAGTAAAGTTGGTCACATATTCACAGATTGGAGTTTCCCGAGTCAATAACTCCTGAGTTAAACACTGTTACTACACAAAACATGGTTGTAGCTGCGTCTCTACATTACTACGATAGAAAAGAGGTGTTATTTGTGTAGTAACAGTGTTTAACTCAGGAGTTATTGACTCAGGAAACTCCAATCTGTGAATATGTGACCAACTTCCTGCTCCTTCAGTTCTCTCCAGCGCTGGAAAGCTGATCCTATATTAACATGTCCTACTTCTTGTCTTATCGTAAGTCTTTCTTTGCTTTCTTTCTTTGTTTTTATCCTCCATGTGAATGTTAAAACCACTTTCTGCTAATGTCACACGCCCCTTTCTGCTCATTGGCTACACGTTTGTTTTGATTTTTGTTTTGATTTTTTTTTTTTTATTATTCGGCCCGACTCAGTTTTCAGAAGCGTTTCTCAAAAATCGGAGACCCCACCTTTAAAGTAAGGTTAGGCAACACATTCTGCTTATACATTTCTTATATACTACATATAACAAAACTACCATGTAACAAAAAAAAAAAAAAACACATAATAATTTATTTACAAATCATTTAATTATTAAAGAAAATAGACCCAATTGAAAACTAAAATTAGTCACATATATTGTAATATATAATAAAGCATAAAATTCTAACCAAAAACATATAGAATTTTCTCTGCTTTCGGTAAAGATTTGGCATTATTTAAAAAAAAAAAAAAACACCCAAACATGGCACCCTGTATGGGTAAGGATAAATTGTTTAGAAATGGTGGTTTACACTGATCAGCCATAACTTTAAAACCACCTGCCTAATAATGTGCAGGTCACCCATGTTCTGCCACAACACCCCTGACACATAGAAAAATGGCTCCATGAGAGCTCTAAAAATGTGTTCTGGGATATGGCACAAAGATGTTAATGTTGCAGGGTGGCAGGGCACATTATCCTGCTGAAAGAGGCCACTGCCATTAGGGAATACTGTTACCATGAAAAATTGTACTTGAACTGCAACCATGTGGACGTAGGTGGTACGTGTCAAATTAATATCCACATAAGTACCAGGACCCACGAGCATCACAAGAGCATCACACTACCTAAGCCAACTTGCCCATAGTTCATCCTGGACATGATTCATCAGACCAGGCCACCTTCTTTTATTGTCCCATGGTGCAGTTCTGATGCTCATATTTCTTTATAAGTGCTGTTCTCATAGCCAGCGATAATCGTTTTAATCATTTGTACTATAGAACAGTGGTGCAAAGAGTACTGGATTTTTATACTTAAGAGTACTGCTACTTAGAAAATAATTCACTTGAGTACGAGTAGAAGTACTGAAAAATAATACGACTCAAGTAAGAGTAAATAAGTAGTTGGCTGAAAAACTACTCAAGTTACTGCGTTACAAAGTACTTTGGTACACTACACCTTACACAAGAAAACTTTTAGTAGTGCCAGTACAAAAGACAGAACTACTAAGTGTTATAACTAACAACATTTATTGAAAAAATAGGACTTGAAAAAGCATTAGCTCCCGTTAAAGGAAATCATAATGATATAACAAACATTTCAGAGTAGCTTCATTCCAAAAAAGCCCTATTCAGATTTACCAGAAGTTGATTTTCGAAATTTGAACAGTCAATCCTAGCTCGCTTGGCTGTAAACAGCTGCCCAGCACAACTGAACAAGCGTTTACATGCTGCTGAAGCAGGAAGTCCTGTATTTAAACGCAGAGACAATTTCTTAACATATGGGAATGTATGAAGAAGATCCATGCTATCAGGTGCACATGCCAAGTATCCCTGCAGTTCACCAGTGGCATCTGGAGGGTTTGCCTTCATTGATGAAAAGAAATCATCTTCATCAGACATTTCACATCTCTGGGACTCTTGGATTGGGAATGTTCTCAGATAGTTCCGGATATAGTCTAACCCTAGAATAAAAAAATGAAAACATACAGAATGCTATGTTTTGGAATTGTCTTAATTCTAATATACATCCAATATACAGAGAAGAACGTTATAGCTGCTGTAAGCTTATCTATAAGTCTTTTTAAAACACATTTCTTATACAGTATGTACAAGTTTGAGAATCTCATTGTTCAGATGATAACTATTACTGCAACACAAAATGTATTAGAAATAAAACACAATACAAAACGTACAAAAGTAACCTGAAAATATTTCCTCGCTGTCGGGCGAAATCCTCGTATCTCCAAAACCATTATTTTTCAGGAAATTAAAAAAACGCCGTATTTTATTGAGTTATTAAACATTGTATCGTTAAAGTTGTTATTATACCTTATATTGCTTATATGATATACTGTTGTGTACCAACATTAACACAATATTTTCCCAAAGTCACGTTTTATCGGAGATACAAGCTTTATGACTTGGGAGCAGGGAGATACGAGATTATGCTGTCGCGCAGCTCTCCCGCGGAGTGAAGAAAAGGTGGAGTTACGAGATTTCTCAGACAGTTGAAGTGTCCAATGGAGTTATGAGATTTGCGCTCAAGCTATTTTCAAGACTTTAGATTGGTTAATAACTTGTAAAAATAACAGACCCACGTGAGGACTGACCAATAGCATCGATATGTGAAAAAATATGAAATTGAACAAATTTGGACATACGAGGTTTCCGCCTGACAGCGACGATATGTTTTGTTATTCAAATAAGAAGGATCAATTTCCATTAATTTAAACTAACTCATTTGACTGAGTGTTTAGAGGGAATGTTAAAAAAAAATGAGAACAAAATGCGCAATGTTATAAACAGTATCAAAGAACAGGAGCAAGGTAAAGTGTTGTAATATTATTGTACCTGTTTCAATGATTTGGGTGTCAGATGTCCATGAAGTTTTGAATCTTGGCAAAAGAATCGCTGCTGCAATTAGTTCAGGGTCTTTCATCATTTCTCCAAATCTCTTGTCAAGGCCTTCTTGTAATGCTTGCAGCAGTGGTAAACATAATTTACTGGTGGCCTCCATTCTCTGCAGCTTCTTCCTTAGCTGGAACACAGTCGGAAGCATACATCCCATGTGGGTGTTGTTTTCAGACTGTAGGACGTTGAGTGCTGATGTTACAGGCTTCATCACTGCTACATATTCAGCCAGAAAGGCAATCTCAGCTGGGTTCAACCTAAAAGATATTTTTTTATGCAAACCAATCATTAGTAATAATTTTAATTAACCAAGGCAGACACTTCACTTTAGACACATTAGACCATATATAACAATAGAGGCAGCCAAACTATTTATGCATGCCATGATTTTTTCTCACATATCATACTGTTTCACAAGCTGGTCCCAAGCAAATATGACAACTCTAAAACCAATTGAGACCCTTTATAAGAAAACCTTAAAAATATTAGATCAAAAACCTATCAGTCATCACCACTGTAATTCATTCATTCATTCATTCATCTTCTACCGCTTATCCGAACTACCTCGGGTCACGGGGAGCCTGTGCCTATCTCAGGCGTCATCGGGCATCAAGGCAGGATACACCCTGGACGGAGTGCCAACCCATCGCAGGGCACACACACACACACATTCATTCATTCACTCACACAATCACACACTAGGGACAATTTTTCCAGAGATGCCAATCAACCTACCATGCCTACCATCTTTGGACCGGGGGAGGAAACCGGAGTACTCAGAGGAAACCCCCGAGGCACGGGGAGAACATGCAAACGCCACACACACAAGGTGGAGGCGGGAATCGAACCCCGACCCTGGAGGTGTGAGGCGAACGTGCTAACCACTAAGCCACCGTGCCCCCCACCACTGTAATATTATTACTAAATACAACTTATTCAATTTTAACAATTCCTCACATTATCAAGATGCCTGTTTCATTTTTAAAATCTTACACGGGCTTGCACCCCCACCACTGCGTGAATTTATAAACCTGAGGAATAACAGTGATAGGGCAAACAGGGCAGCTACCAGGGGAGACTGTGTTATACAGTATAGGTGAAGTAAGTCTGGTCAAACAGTCTTTTCAGTACGGGCCTCAAATTATTGGAATTGTCTCCCTACTGAACTCAGAAAGAGCGCCAGCTATTCATCATTTAAACTCAAACTCAAGAAACAGATTAAAAACACTCAAAATTGCAATCAGCAATAGTTAATTTATTTCATCTTCGGTACTGCCCATTTTTTGTATTGTATTTATTATTATCAGTTTTGTGTTTTTCATGTATTTAATTGTTGTACTATGATACTGTGTTGACCTGCCAAGGGACTGCAGATGAAAAATAGCTCTTCAGCTAATTCTGGCTAATTTACATTTTAAGTGTAAACAAAAAATGTTGATTGATGTGCATTGTCCCTTTCAAATAAATAAATAAATAAATAAATAAATAAATAAAAAGGGCAAAATATTCAGTAAACAAATACAGAGGGCACTTACATGTTTAATTTGAATGCTCCACACACATTCCGAATCGCCTCCTCACCTTGATCTTTCATTATACGGACCACCCTTTCGACAGCCAGGTATAGCGAACACCATCGGGTTTGGTTTGGTCTTATAAATTGCAGGTGGCAACCAGCATCCACTACGTCAGTAGCTGTTGAAGATCGTGCAGATTTGTTCCACAAAGCATGGCACTTAGAAAAAGCAGAGCGTGATAGCTTCCTGTAGGTTGCATTCTGGGTTTCAGCCACAGAAGCATCTGTTGTTGCCACCAGGTTCAACAGGTGACATGCACATCGCTGGTGATTTGGAAGGTGATATTCTAAACCTGTATCAGCTTCCAAAATGGAGAACATGTCATGATACTCTGCTTCCTCTTCATCTTCAGTGTCATCATCAGTTTCATGGTCAGCTGCTGTCTCTTCCGGCACCCCAAACACTTTAAAGGCCTTCAAAAAATTAGACCCACTGTCTGTAGTTGTTCTTACAATCTTATCACGGATGTGATATTGGCTGTGGATTTCATCAAGGGAAGACGCAAGAATATCAAACGTATGGTGGCCTCTGAGGCGTTTGCAAGCTAAAGCGACAGATTTCCGCTCTAGCGTCTCCTCTTCAATCCAGTGACAAGTGACCCCGATGTAGCTCCCCTGCCTCACACTCCAACAGTCCGCTGTTGTTGAGACAAACTCCACTTTGCTAAGCCTAGCTGTTATGGCTTTTTTGACATGCATAGCTGCTTCTTGAATTCTCAAACGCACAGTTGGTCTTGACATCACAGTCGCACCAGGCTGAAGAGTGTTAATCAGGGTCTTGAAGGCAGGTTGTTCAACAACTGAGAATGGCTGAAGGCCTTCACAAATAAAGTTGATCACCAGCTTATCTACTGTGGACTGAGGCACTTGTTTGGCTCCTCCTGATATCACCTGATCAATTCTGCATTGCTTGCTTGAATTACTGGAACATGGAGTCTCCTTTCTCTTCCTTCGTTGAGCAATGCAGTTTTCATAATCTTTCATTTTTTGTGGGTGCTTTCTCTGTAATGGCACATTATGATAACTTGTCAATGCTATGAATTTTTTTTTATACTTAAAGCGTTTTTCTCAGTTAAGATAACGATTTACACTGTAACAGTAACACTCATTTAATTGCTCTGAGTAATAACTAATAAGTAGAACAGGATGGGTATGCTTACATTATGCTAGCTGTGTAGTGTTTTCATCCATGTTCATTATAATGTAACGTGTGGGATTTTTAGCCCAACACAAAATTAGTACTTTAGTTTACAGTAATGTGTTTCATTAGTAAAACATATACTTGTTTAACCAGACATATACACTGTTCAATCCATTTTGCACTGTACAGCCCTTATGAAAATTAACCATGGTTTTTTGGTGTATTGATTACTATTAGCAAAACCATGGTTTTACTACACTAAGCATTTTACACATGTTTTGAAAACCATGGTTATTTTGTTGTTACCATGGTTTTTTGGTTTTAACTGTAGTAAAAACTAGGGTTGCAAAATTCCAGGAATTTTCAAGGCTGGAAACTTTCCAAGGGAATTAAGGGGAATATATGGGAATTAAGGGGAATATATGGAAATAAACTGGGAATTTAAAAAAAATGCATAGTTGCCTATAACAAGGAACTTAAATGCAGTTAAATAAAAAAATCTTATTTTTTTTTTTTAACAAGATTTAATGAAATTTAAGTTGAATTTGTTCCCTGTGTTCCTCGGTCACTTGCACACAGCACACTGCTTACTGGAGGGCCATTGAGGCCAAACCCCCTGCATGTACTTACATTCTTCCATAACATGCACAGTAACACTTTATTTTAGGGTCATTTAACTAGTTGCTTATTAGCATGAATATTAATAGAATATTGGCTATTTATTAGTACTTATTAAGCACATATTAATGCCTTATTCTGCATGACCTTATTCTAAATCCTTAATTGTACCCAATACCTAAACTTAATAACTACCTTATTAACTCTTAATAAGCAGTAAATTAGGAGTGTTACCACATGCACAGATAATTTGATGACCCTCCCTCACACACACTCACTCCCCTGAAATAAAAAGAAAATCCTCTATAAAATAATTTTGATTTCAATTAAGTTTATTATGTTTATTACAAGCATAATAATGTTTATTATGCTTTTGTGTTACTCAATGAAAAAATCAATTAAAGTTCTACTTACAATTATGACCAAACAAAATGTTTATTTATGTTTGTATATGATATAGTTTATATAAATTTCCCTATATTTCCAAATAATTCCCATAAATTCCTGTAAATTCCCATAAATTCCCGTAAAGTTTCCAAATTGGAATATTTCCAAAATTCCCTAGATTAAGTTCCCATGGAAATTTACCGGAAACTTTCCGCCCCTTTGCAACCCTAGTAAAAACATGGTTAATTTTCCTAAGGGAGTAAACACTGCCAACATCACACGCAGTTTTTATTCAGTTAAATATCATCCACAAGGCTATGTTGGATTTTGTCGTGTCGCACTTTAATGCAGGGAATAAGTTAATCACTGAGAAAAAAAAACATTTATAAACAAATGACCAAAAAAAGAGAAAAAAACGCGTGTTCTGAGCTACTGATTTACTCATATCATTTACATTCGATATAATTAACTAACTTATCCGACATGTTTAACTTAATCTTCCCAAATTGCTTGTGACTTTGACACTTACCTCAACGTGTTTGCGTAAGTTAGATGAAGAGTTGTGAAATGCGGATATTTCCACATTCTTTGGAAGACAGAGCTTGCAGCTCATCATGATGCTTTGCCTCTTTCTGCTTTGGTAGCTGAATATCCGAGAAAGATGAGGCCAGGGATGCTCATCACCGCCATCATCATCATCATCACCACCAGGACGGGAGCTGTCGGTCTCATCTGCAGCCATAGCCATTTCGCTGTAATTTCACTGAATCCACGCAAAGTTGCGCCAGAACGTTTATTTATTTTGAAAAAATCGCACCTCGTCATTGGCTAGCGCGTTTATTGGCTCCTGAATCTTACTGCACGTTATAGTTTTGAAACATACATGGATGATTTTTTTTTGTACTTTGTACTTTTGGGGGAAAATAAATGTAGCGAAGTTGAATACATCCTTTTTAAATGACTCAAGTAAAAGTACCACAATTTAATTATACTCAAACAAGTAGAAAAAAAATAAAAAATGTACTCAAGTACTGTAACGAAAGTATTTGTAACTAGTTACTTTCCACCCCTGCTATAGAAGCTAAAAACCAGAGTGGAGTCGGACCAGACGCGATGACACGGTCGACCTACCTTTCCAGTTTGATGTGTAAGTGTGGAAAATGTGTTTAAAATACATTTCGATAAACAAAAAATAGAAACTAAATCATATCATAAACATAAATAGAACCAAATAATTCGCTTTTTTTTTCTCTGACCATGCTTAGTTATCTTTGAGATATTACCCAGACACAGATTAGCAATTTAGGTCTTACAGAGGAACTCATCATCTTCAGGTTCTTCCTCTTTTATAGATTTCTTCTGGAATCCTGCAGTGTGTTGGTCAGTAGTCATGGCACATCCTACAGGGCTTGATGTGCCTCCACCTAAAAGTCCACAAATGCACTAATAAAACAAATCAGTGGGACAGACAGGGTGTTACTGATACACAAACAGGACTCTGACATCTTACATGAATAACCTTCATCTTCAGGTTCTTCCTTTTTTATAGGCTTCTGTTCATCCACAAGGATGATGAACCCCACAGAGCTCGATGTCCCGCCATCTGAAGTAATGCAAGACTCAGTCTTCACATCCCCACAAAGCTGTGCAAAGAACAAAAATGATCAGGATCATCAAATTATAAATGAATTAGCTAGCCCACTCCAAGCGGTGAAGGGGACAGCTATGTCACCTTAATACTGATGGAGGACATAATATAATCACTAAGCAACTAGCAATTGTTTAATCTATAAACTGCAGTGTTCTCTGCAGTTGCTAAAAATACTTGTTCATCTGCTGGGCAAAATAAATCTAGTAATACAGCAGTTGCCTTGTAAAAAAATTCCAGCACAAAGAGAAAATGCATACATCCCATATATCGTCGCTGTCAGGCGGAATCCTCGTATCTCTAAAACCGTTATTTTTCAGGAAATTAAAAAAAGCCGAACCTTATCTGCAGTGCACAGGGTTTAGTCCGCGTTGCAGTGGATTGTCTTGCGCTAAATTCCTGTCCTCAGACGAGCACCAGAACTAACGGGGGTCAAGATTTTTTTTTCTTTGAGCCCAGTGTTTTGAAGACATTTACCTCAGAAGACGTGTTGATTCGTTGCGACTCTTCTTGAGGAGAAATATGCCTGCGAAGCTCTCCCACGGAGTGAGGAAGAGGTAGACAGTTAAAGTGTCCAATGGAGTTATGAGATTTGCGCTCAAGCTATTTTCACGACTTTAGATTGGTTAATAACTTGTAAAAATAACAGACCCACGTGGGGACTGACCAATAGCATCGATATGTGGAAAAATATGAAATTGACCAAATTTGGACATACGAGGTTTCCGCCCGACAGCGACGATATGCTATTTAATAATAATATTTCCTAATTGATAGTAAAAGAAAACCAGAGAACACTAACCTCTGCTGTTTCCATTATAAGACACCTAAAGGCTGCAATTCTGAAAAAAATAAAAAATGAGGCTCAGTAATAACCAGGGCATTTGATATATCAAACCACTCAGTACAAACAATTAAGATTATTCTGCTACCAACAAGAAAAACATAGTCAGGGTCTGAGCTCTAGAAAAAGGGTTTTGGTTTCTTTATTTATCACTCGAATAAATGATTTTATTAAGTTCATAATTCCCTGTAATAACCATGGAGACTGATTTATGTCCTCAGTCTACCTCAGTCACATGTGGAGCATGTAGTAGCCTAGTGGTTAAGGTGTTGCGCTACCAATCGAAAGGTTATGAGTTTGATCCCAGCACCACCAAGCTGCCACTGTTGGGCCCCTGAGCAAGGCCCTTAACCCTCAATTGCTCAGCTGTAATAAAATTAGGTAATGTAAGTCGCTCTGTATAAGAGCGTCTGCCAAATAGTGTAAAAAGGTATCATGGCCTTTTCATGTTCCCAAACTTACTTCTATTTTTACTCTCTTTCCACCCTTCTATCTGCTTGTTTCTAAGATCAACATTAAGATGACTTTGTTTTCGCAGTCATATCAGATCACAAATGCCTTAATGTGGATTATCTTGGAGTACAAAATTATTTATATAAACATGTAAAAGTTGATGATTCTTTCAAAAGCCACCCCTGGGATTTGAACCCTTGGTGTTATTTGCCCCACATCATTCTTATTACACCTTCAATGAGATGTGTCATATTCATAATCACCCGCTGCGCTGAACGACTTCATTTTATCCTCTCAGATGAAATCGTATATAATATTCTGTTCTGAGTTATGTAGTCTTAGACAAGAAGAAGGCAATTAAACATGCTTATTAAAATATCTGACCACGACCACCATGTTGATTCTCATTTAATTCATTACTGACTTGATTATGCATGATTTACCAGCTGCAGCATTTGATGATATTCCCTTTCATTATACATTCTGTGTCTGATAAACCATTTTGTTTGTTTCTTGCAAACCCAATTTTCTGTATATTACCTATAAATCACACTTGTCATACAATTATGTTGCAAGACATACTAAGGATACAGTAGATACAATTCACTCATCTCAATAAAACTGTCTTGTATTTGGCTTAGATTCAATTTTGGGTCAAAGATAATTTCCTGTGTTTTTGCCTTTATCCAAATCTGCAATGCTGGTTGACGTTTTATTAAATAACGTTTTCCGCCAACTGTCTGAGTGTCTGATGATCCTATTCCCATACGGATACGTGTGATTTGTTTCATCTAATGTTGAGAAAAATAATTTGACTACTACATGTGAAACAATGCGAATCAGTGACCCAGATTTTACCACTCGTTATCGAAACAAACAGTTGATGTTCTGGTATATTTGTGATAATTTGTAAATACAAAAAAAAAAAAGAATAGTCAATGAAAACTTAATTCAGGCCAAACTTTTTTCAACCACTTGAATTCTACTTAATATAATTATGCTATAAACAGTGTGTTATTATATGTCCATAAGAGACAAACATCTAAACATCATCCAAAGAGACGAGTAGAAAGAATTACAGTTTACCCCTTGATAAACTAATCCAATATGAACAGGGCTTTTAAATCATTTTGAGGAAAACAATATGTAACACTAATGTAATTTGTAGACGGTCCCTTAGGTCTACTGGAGCGCTCTATAGAGCTAAGGGACCGTCTACAAATTACATTAGTAAATAGATAGTGCGGGTCTTCATTAAAAAAAAAAAAAAAAGTAGGCTCAGGATTTTAAATATCCCACGTCCCCTATTGCCTGGTCTGTGAAGAATATTAATTTATAGGTGTTATTTTTTTTGCGCGTTCGACTGAGAGAAGGCAGAAATCCGAATGTGCGAGTGTGAAACCGAAGTTTATAAAAATCGCGTCTTTGTTTATTTTGATATTTTAACAACCGAGAATAAATTCAGTGTTCCTCATAATAGATACGGATAATTTTCGTTCACCAGACTAATTTAGGCAATGTATCATTAGCAAAATACCCAATACACAGAATACAGAATAATCTCACTTCACTATGGAAGCGGTTCAAAGTAAAACAATTTAAAGGCTGCGTTCCAAATCGACTAGTGCACTAGAAAGAGGGCGGTCGCTATGGGCTCGTGCGCTATATAGTGCACTTACATAGGGAGTCGCGAGCTATTTGGAATTGAACCATTATATTATATTATATATCCGCTCATCTAGCAAGATTTAATAGATTTAATTTGACTTACATCGTGCGTGGATGCAAATCTTAACTTGTTCAGATTTTTTTTTCCTATGGAATCCTTTCAGAAATATTTTCACGTACAGAGAATTAATTCAGTCAAACAGCGGTGTATTCCTTCTTCGACTTGTAGCTGTTGTTGTTTTCTAGCGTTTGGACATTCACCATTTCGGCTCGTTAGCGCCACCTACTGGGCTGGAGCGTGAGGCAGGTTCAGGGACTGCATACTGTACTGTATAAGTGGACATAATGGCGCCATTGACCATCATTGAGGTCTTGAAACCATCCTTATACAGGAACAGCAAAGCCAAGCAAAGTTTTTGCTATGCACTGAAGACTTTTGAGATCAGAAGATGAATCTAAGATTCTCTCTCACTCACTCATTTTCTACCGCTTATCCGAACTACCTCGGGTCACGGGGAGCCTGTGCCTATCTCAGGCGTCATTGGGCATCAAGGCAGGATACACCCTGGACGGAGTGCCAACCCATCACAGGGCACACACACACACACACACTCTCATTCACTCACGCAATCACACACTAGGGACAATTTTCCAGAGATGCCAATCAACCTACCATGTATGTCTTTGGACCGGGGAAGGAAACCAGAGTACCCGGAGGAAACCCCTGAGGCACAGGGAGAACATGCAAACTCCACACACACAAGGCGGAGGTGGGAATCGAACCCCCAACCCTGGAGGTGTGAGGCGAACGTGCTAACCACTAAGTCACCATGTCCCCCGAATCTAAGATTATAGATCAGAATTTAATTTCCTGATGTTTACATCTAGATGTGTTAAATAACACAGAACACGGTACCGTTTGTGCCAAAGCACAGAATTCGTACTTGAGCAAAACTAATCAGACACATTAAAGTAAAATAAAGTATAAAACATTTAATATGTGGTTGCAACGTCTCGTGATAAACCGACATCCGACCTGGAAATTCTCAGAGAAATGGAAGAAGCAAACCTTTGCGAGTAGCAACAACGCAGACCACTTCACTGTGTTTATTATTGTGATTTAACTTGTGAACACTATAGTGAGAAAAGCTAATAAAAAATAGAGATTAAGATCAGTGTTTTTGGTACTTTATTTAAATCATTCAGCTTTAACATTAATTAGCTGCAAACAATGAACTCAAGGAACTCGGTTTGAAAAAAAGAAGAACACGTTTACACTCGTCAACCATTTCATATATCAATTATGTTCATGACTACAGCCTCAGACGCTCACTGTTTCACAGCTTCTAAAGGACTTGTCTTATAAATTTGTTTCTCTGTAAAAATTGTGTAGCTATTTTGAGATCATATAGCTAAAATATACATTGATATAATTATTCATTCATTCATTCATCTTCTACCGCTTATCCGAACTACCTCGGGTCACGGGGAGCCTGTGACTATCTCAGGCGTCATCGGGCATCAAGGCAGGATACACCCTGGGCGGAGTGCCAACCCATCGCAGGGCACACACACACACTCATTCACTCACAAAATCACACACTACGGATAATTTTCCAGAGATGCCAATCAACCTACCATGCATGTCTTTGGACCGGGGGAGGAAACCGGAGTACCCGGAGGAAACCCCCGAGGCACGGGGAGAACATGTAAACTCCACACACAAGGCGGAGGCGGGAATCGAACCCCCTGGAGGTGTGAGGCGAACGTGCTAACCACTAAGCCACCGTGCCCCCATTGATATAATTAATCTTTGCTAATTATGATCTACTTTAAATTGTCTGGACTTTGACACACTTGTGTGTTAAATGAATTTAGAGAAGTGAATCTCTGTTCTCACTGTGAGCAGAGTTACGGTTTCTCTCCTGTGTGAACGCGCTCGTGTGTTTGGAAATGACTTTGTCGACTGAAACTCTTCCCGCACTCTGAGCAGTAATACGGCTTCTCTCCCGTGTGAATCCTCTGGTGTCTTTCGAGATATCTCTGTTGATTAAAGCTCTTCCCACACTGTGAGCAGCGATACGGCTTCTCTCCTGTGTGGATTTGCTGATGCTGTCGGAGATGACAGTGGTTAGTAAAGCTCTTTCCACATTGTCTACAGTGATACGGCTTCTCTCCCGTGTGGATGCGCTGGTGCTGTCTGTAATTACTCCCGTTATTAAAACTCTTTCCACAATGCGGGCAGTAATACGGTTTCTCTCCCGTGTGAATGCGCAGGTGCTGTCCGAGATTCCGCTGGTGAGTAAACCTCTTTCCGCACTGCGTGCAGGAATACGGCTTTTCTCTCGTGTAGACACACTGGTGCTTACTGAGCTTACACACCGAAATAAAATCCTTCCCACATTTTGAGCAGTTAAAGGTTTCCTTCTGTCTTTGTCTATTAGTGTGAAGTTTATCAGAATATGTTTGCTGGATATTGGAGCTTCTTATGGTCACAACATTTTTATTTCCACTTGATCTCAGCCATCTCGTATATTCCTCTGAGTGGCTTCTCCTTATGTGACTGTCCAGATCAAACTGATAAGTGTACGAAAGCTGACAGCAGGTGCAGGAGAAAAGTTGCAGCGGGTCATCGTTCATGTCTGTAGCGCGAAAACATAAAAATGTATAAATAAATAATTGAGAAACCAGCTATTTTAACTTATTTTAGAAACTGTGATACATATTTCTAACACAGTCATTGTCTGTAAATGTATTACAATTGCTTTGATAAATTGTAATAGTCTATATTTTTTTCTGTATGGTTTTTATACATACTAAATCCAGGGTTTTGAGAACACACACACACACACACACACACGAGCAATATACAAAAGGAAAAACTTCCAATAGAATGTATATTTATTTAATCAGTCATCTTCAGTAACCATTTTATGCTGATCAAGGTTGCGATGGATTTGGATCCTATACTATGGGAGACCATTTACTGATATATGAAGTAGAGTCAGTAATCTTTGGTCATTTTTTTTCACAACGTACGCACTGATATTTCTTCTCTTGTCTAAATCCACGTGTTTCTGGGGATAACTTTAGTTAAGCAAAACCCTTCCGACACTATGAGCTACAGTGGCCGAGAAGTGCAAAACAAGTTAACAAATCCGAAAACACAACGACAAGTCAGACAACCCGGAAACGGTAGGTATCATTTTTGACTGGAAAATTGCCGATCATTGGACAAGACGCCTGTCACTCAAGATATACAGGTATGGAATCTTGTGTGTAATGTGTAAAGTTCTCCATTTAAATATAAGAAAATAACAGAATGAATCCCCAGTAATCCATTCCAACTTTTCCCTGCAGCAGACTGTTGAACTTCATGTATACCTTGAGTGACAGGTGACTTGGCCAATGATCGGTACGTGTTCCATTCACAAACTATACCAACCTCTTCCGGGTTGTCTGACTTGTTGTTGTGTTTTCTGATTTGTTAATGTGTTTTCGGATTTGTTATATTCAGACAACCCGGAAAAGGCAGGTATAGTTTGTGAATGGAAACTTACCGATTATTGGACAAGACACCTGTCATTCAAGATATACAGGTGAATGAAAGGTGTCTCGTCTGATGATCGGTAAGTTTCCATTCACAAACTATACCAACCTCTTCCGGGTTGTCTGACTTGTGTTTTCGGATTTGTTCATTTGTTTTGCACTCCTCGGCCACCGTAATGAGCAGTGTTACTGCCTCACTCTTGGTGGTAATAAAAATCACCCTACGTGGTGAGCAACGATGCAGCTTCTTTCCTAATATGCTGATGTTGTCCGAGTGTGTATTTTCTCAGAAAACCTAACAGGGAAGAATCATGTGACCAAACTGATCACTAGACCTGGAATAAATCTGTAGAGGACCCAACACGTTACTGTAACGCAGTTACTTTTGACAGTAACTAATACTGTAAAGCGTTACTCTTTAAATAAAGTAACTCAGTTAACGTTACCATACGGTAATGAATTCATTTAGACTGAAGTGTAGCCTACAGACTAACCTGTTTACAGCAGTGACGCATTGTAGGATTGGTGGATGCCAACCTGTAAACACGGAGACGCCGCACTGTGGGCGTGTTTCTGTTTATTAAAGTATGTGCGGCAGTAACGGGCAAGTCGAGGCGAGAGCAAGACGAGTTTCTCAAAGTGGAAATATGCTCATTATTTCACTTTAGTTGAGCATAAAGACAAAACCCTTTTAGTCAAATGTAAGCTGTGTCTTTCTGGTTCGAAGGTAATATACATTAATGGGAACATTAAAGAACGTTCTTTTAAAAAAGTAACTAAAAAGTCACTTTGAACAGCAACGCGTGTAAGTAATTGGTGTAAGTAATCAACAAAGTAATTGAGTTACTTTTTGAATGAAGCAACTAACTAGTAACTGGTTACTGTTTCTTAGTAACTAGCACAACACTGCCTATAAGGCATTAATTAATAAAGTGATGACTCCAACCAACAGCAGCTGATACCATACTGTGTGACAAACCTCCGAATTGAACACATTCCCAGGGTAAACTCATAACAGCCCAGATGCTATAGGACTAGTCTCCATTGGAATGTATTGAATATTTGTCATGTCTTTTTCTGCGTACATGCTTAATCCAAGACTCACAGTCTGGTACCAGCAGGAAATAATGAACACCTATTGTTATCCTTACAGACCCTAAACTCACCTCTCAGTGAACTTCGTTACTAACTTCCCACAGTCTGACAGAAGTATCACTATACTAATAGATCTCTAGGTTGTTTAATCCCATTTTCTAGTCCCTAATGTCTGTCAGAGAGCAGATTTCAGCATGTTTTCCATCTCTTCCTGTCTATGGAATTATACCCCTGGAATATAGCTGCAAGCAGCGATGACGGGCCTTCGCACATTTGTTCATCGCTATACGGTGCCTTCCAGAAAACAATGCACGGTGGGCAAGTGCATCAAGTGGGTAAATATCAGTGGACTATTTTATGTTGTTACTGACCCATTTGGGGACTGTAGGTAAATGAAACCCCACATTATAGAGAAATGGGGGCGCTAGTGAGCCACTTAAGAGACACACCTTTGTCTGACCTTTTTGTCCACACTTAACAGCCGACAAATGTGATGTATGTGTCAAATTTCAAGTTAATACAAGCACGCCAAAAGCCTTAAATATGCCTGAAATAAAAGTAAACTTTGACACGATGCCATGGCAACAGTGTTTGAGATATCAAAAATCCGTTCGCAATTTCGCATCTGCAATATCTCTGCGTCATGGTGGCCAAGTCTGGTCTCAATTGCATGAATCCCCTAGGAGGAGTATTTAAAAGTTTACCGCATGAAGCTGACAAAAAATCCACCTTTGTGACTGACACACTTCCTGGGGCCTGTTGGTGGCGCTATACCCGGGACTCACAATAAGCACATCGATGCGATCGGAATCCTTGGCCGAACATACACACCGCGTGTCATCCCAATAAGACATTTTTTGCTTTAGATATTAGACACTTCCTGTTTCTCTGAATTCGCCATAACTTTGTCGCCTCGCCATGGCAGCACCGTTCGAGATATCAAAAATCCCTTCGCAATTTAGCAAGTGCAATGTCTTGGCATCATGTTCACAACGTTTGATGTCAATCGCATGAATTCCCTAGGAGGAGTATTTAAAAGTTCACCGCATGCACTTATAAAACAATCCAAAATGGCCGACTTCCTGTTGGGCGGAGCTCATAGTTTAGAGCGCGAAAGTTGTTCGGGTCGATGAGATCTATATGCGTACCAACTCTCGTACATGTGCGTACATAATTGCCCGATCTGTGCACCAATGTTTGTTTTTGCATTACAGGGGGCGCTACAGAGCCCCCCTGCCACGCCCGTATTCCAACCTTTGTCCAATCCTAGTGTCGCGCGACTCTGACGTGTGTGCCAAATTTCAAGAGTTTTCGAGCATGTTAAGGGACCCCAATTGGCCAATGTGTGGGGAAAAAAAAAAAAAAAAAAAAAAAAAATAATACTCCCGAGGAAAAACAATAGGGCTTCGCACCATTCGGTGCTCAGGCCCTAAATAGTCCTTGACAGAAAACCCTGAAAGCAATTTTTGCAAAACTTTGCGTTTATTACTACATGGTCTAACAGTCGAGGATTGCCTGTCACAGTAAACACTGTTGGCAGTATTTATATACAAGTGTCAATGGGGGTTGAGGTTACTGGGTAATTATAATATAAAACAGAGTTATAAATCACCTTTTGAGGAGCATTTTTTCTTCCAGAGGGAGTCGAACACAAGGCCAAGGTTTTTTCCGTAGTCATCTTTGTACCACATCAAGAGTTCTTGTCCTGGTTTGATGGGTTGACAGCAACGATAGAGAATGCCTCCTCGATACTGGAAAGCCACAAGATTCTGTTCTTCTTCATTACGAGCACAATTCACATACCTGGAAAATAATGAAAAAGACTCTAAACAAGGATGATAGACAGATGTGAAGTAGAAGAGAGGGAGATCAGTTCATAGCAGGGCAAAGAATGGCCCCCTTTGAGTCAGTACCCTTATCAAAATGCCTGCCTTGTTAGCACTAGAATGACACAAGCCAGCGTTCCTCACCTGACATCAGTGCCTGACTTCTCTAATGCTTTTATGGCTGAAGGAGCAAATCCCCACAGGAACATTTGAAAATCTAAAGACTACCTAAATGATTGAAGGTTCCCCCCAAAAAAGAAAGGAATACATCTGCAACTGGATGTTTGACATCAACATATCGTCGCTGTCGGGTGGAAACCTCGTATGTCCAAATTTGGTCAATTTCATATTTTTTCACATATCGATGCTATTGGTCAGTCCCCACGTGGGTCTGTTATTTTTACAAGTTATTAACCAATCTAAAGTCTTGAAAATAGCTTGAGCGTAAATCTCATAACTCCATTGAACACTTCAACTGTCCACCTCTTCCTCACTCCGTGGGAGAGCTTCACGGCATATTTCTCCTCAAGAAGAGTCGCAACGAATCAACACGTCTTCTGAGGTAAATGTCTTCAAAACACTGGGCTCAAAGAAAAAAAAATCTTGACCCCCCGCTAGTTCTGGTGCTCGTCTGAGGACAGGAATTTAGCGCAAGACAATCCACTGCAACACGGACTAAACCCTGTGTACTGCAGATAAGGTACAGCGTTTTTTTAATTTCCTGAAAAATAACGGTTTTAGAGATATGAGGATTCCGTCTGACAGCGACGATATGATGAGCTTGGTCAGATGATCCAGGACATATTTGAACTAGCAATGAAGACCACTGTCCATCTAAAAAGAATACAATAGGAGCAAGCTTGTCTGAGGTTGCTGAAGGGACACAGGTTTTAACTACAGTTGTTTTGGAATGTTCACAGAGCTGACTTATTCATGAACAAACCACATAGTACGTCAGGTTATGGTTCCTTGACCTCAATGGTGCCGAGGTGGCAAAACATCTAACCCCCTTGAGTCTGGCTGCAGTCTGTGGCTCTTTCATGCCAATGGACATTGAATACTACACTGCGCTCCACTTTATCCTAAGAAAAGCATATGGAATATCTCCATGCCCTGACATTGAACTCCTGATGTGCCCAGTTTGCACCCAGTGGGGCTTTTTACACCTGGTCACTTCATGCGTTTTCTGTGATCAGATAAAAAGACCAAGTGATATAAGGTAAAAAGACAAGACGGATATAAATCCGATGGTACAAACCACTTCAGGAGGAGGTCTGGGACGCATTTCAGATGAAACTGGACAGGTGTAAATGAATGTGGTTGCTCAAGCCACATACGTCAGCGCTATACTCCTCCCAAACGGAAGTACGTCACTCACAAGTAAACATAAATGAGGTAAAATATATTATCATTTTGGGCGGGAGTAGAAAGATCAGATCGATATCCGATTCGCCGAGACGCATTTGTGGCCTAATGTAAATGGAACAGTTTTAACAAATCAGATAGCTATCGGATCAGAGAAAACACATGAAGTGACCAGGTGTAAAAAGGCCCAGTTATTCTCATTTTGAATCTTCTTAATTGCCCCTCTGTTTATACAGCTGTATGGGGCATTAGTACAGTAAATCTCTATATTAAGTGGTATGACTGAAAGCGACTGTTAAATTAAGTACAAAGATATCTGCTGTTTGCTGAATGGTAAGAATAAAATATAGGCTTAAGTAACTCTACAAATCAGTCACAGCTTAATGAAGACAAACCTGCTGGATTAAGGGAAGATGGTGGTGATGAGGGGTACGTCATGTGTCTTAGAGACACTTCCAATACTCACTTTCTGGGGTCGGTGGTTATCAGGATATCTTAAATGTTTCCGATAATAAATTGTAAAATCAACAACGAAACAAATATCCAACAGAACACAGATTTGCAGTAAATGTCTCACCTCATCCAGTTTGAATGCATCTCTCTCTGACCATCTATGTATTTCTCACACTGACTGCTCCTGAATATCTACAAAAGAAGGCATAATATATTATATATTTGAGATATACAGACAAACCTAGAGGTCTCAGATTCCTAGCAGGTCAAAGCCCTGTACGATCGGTGGTTGGTTAACGCAAAACTTTGATGTAAACGTTCCTTGGGGAACATTTTTCTACTTCTGAGATATTCTTGGTCTTGCATGAACAGCATGTTTGAGGTTAGCTTACTGCATGTAGTCAGTTGAGCGTGAGGATTGTGAGGTATGTTTCTGATCGTTGTTCATAAAAAGACAAATACTCTTCGGTTTCAGTTGTTGCACAAAACCGATTCACTTCAGGACCTGTTTTTTTTTTTTTCCTTTTCAACAAACATATCATTCGGTTGAGTTCAGTCAATGGCTCTTGTTTCTAAAATGCCTCTTGTTTATTTAGCTATTGATTTGTTACTTGAGCTTTCTCAAGTAACACTGAACAGTTGATCGGTGCACCACAACTCCCTTCAGCTAAACCTTCCTACAAGTCCTTACTCTCAAATAAATGTTTCACTTTGCCTTCAGCCCTCATTCATCAGATGTTGTCTGGTCTTCCAAAGTTCCCTTTAATGGCATTTCACAGTGAGCTGGAAATGCACTGATATAGTTTTATGTTCTTCCTCTTATTTGTAGTCATCAATTAGCTTTATTTTCAGATCATCAGTCAGCTGCTTAGGCGACCTAATAGTTGTTCAGAGTTACATTTATTACAGTCTCTTACTCACTCACTCATCTTCTACCGCTTATCCGAACTACCTCGGGTCACGGGGAGCCTGTGCCTATCTCAGGTGTCATCGGGCATCAAGGCAGGATACACCCTGGACGGAGTGCCAACCCATCGCAGGGCACACACACACTCTCATTCACTCACGCACTAACACACTATGAACAATTTTCCAGAGATGCGAATCAACCTACCATGTATGTCTTTGGACCGGGGGAGGAAACCGGAGTACCCGGAGGAAACCCCCGAGGCACGGGGAGAACATGCAAACTCCACACACACAAGGCGGAGGGGGGAATCGAACCCCCAACCCTGGAGGTGTGAGGCGAACGTGCTAACCACTAAGCCACCGTGCCCCATTTATTACAGTCTGTAAATGTTATTCATAATAACAAATAATAAATATTCCTAATAAGTCTATTAAGTCCTATAAGCTGAATAACTTCCGAGACAGGAAGTGAGTCCAAACGATTGTACATGCCACAATTTTTTAGGTCATATTTACTTTTTTTGACATGAAAAAAAGTAACATATGTAATCTGCCCTATGTAACCTAACCTATATGCACAGGACTTATATGCATTAAGAAACTAACTCACCACCCAAGAATAGCCACTATTCATGGCTTCCTCTTTGTCCACCAGGTCTCCTTCATAGGGCCCAAAGTGTGCACCAAGTGGAATAGTGTCCCCCTTATTAAACACCCCCAGGCCTGCATCAGGAACGTCAGACTTCCGAACCTCTAGACCGGGCGGAAGAGTTTGTATTGCACGGTCTGCAATCCCCAGAGGAACAGGGGTATCAGAGATAAAAAGAGCAGGACCATGAACCTCACACTTGTTGATGAAGTAGGATTTGCAGTCCTCACAATCTGGAATGTGGAAGAGTCCAAATAAATACAAATTTTACACACCAAAAGTAAATGTCACATATCTAAATCAGTTAACAGGATTTTGGCACCTCATGTGAGTAGATGAGAGATGATGTGATCCAATTGTGGATGTCTGGGTTTTACAGTTCTTAAGCCACATTAGGGCAGAAGTAGTAGTGTATAGTGTATATTGGGGTACAGTTGTGAAATGTGTAGGGGGAAAAAGTGTAAACACAGTATTGGGGGGGTGGGGGGGAATACCAGCATGATTAGTGGATAGCAGGCTCCCATGACAAATTTCGTACATAAAAATGTTATTATGGTTGGAACAATAATCATAATTCGAGCTGCTTTATCATATTCAAATTCAAAATAGACTCTTACAGAGGAACTCATCATCTTCATGTTCTTCCTCTTTCATAGGACTCCTCTGGAATCCTCCAGTCTGTTGGTCAGCATCTAAAAGTCCACAGAACCCAAAAAAAGTGAGTTTTTACCTGTCAAATTAATCACAGTGAGACTAAAGTGGGTTTCTGATGTTGTCTTACAGAGAAAGCCCTCATCTTCAAGTTCTTCTTTTTTTATTGGCTTCTGTTGATCCACAGCGATTGGGACTACAAATTCCTTACAGTCTGATGTGGAGAGTTCTGAAGTCGTGCAAACCTCAGTAACAGGGGTATCAGAGATAAAAAGTGCAGGACTATGAACCTCACACTTGTTGATGAAGTCGGATCCGGAGTCATCACAGTCTGGAATGGAAAAGACATGACAACAAGATTCAAGGCCAGGTGTTTCCAACAGTAACAAGCGATCGTGGCACCTCATTAGTGCAGATGTGAGACGATGTAGGAAAAGAAGAAACCAGCATGATAATGAATAACAAGTTACTATGGCAAATTTCTTATAAACAAAGTCTTATAAAAGAATGTTATTATTGTTGGAATAATGAGCACAGTTTAGGCTGCTTGATCATATTCAGCTTCACAATAGTGCCTTACAGAGGAACTCGTCATCTTCAGGTTCTTCCTCTTTTACAGGTTTCCTCTGAAATCCTCCAGTCTGTTGGTCAGCGGTATCGACACGTCCCACAGGGCTTGATGAAACTCCATCTAAAAGTCCACAAAACCCCAAAAAGTGAGTTTTTACCTGTCAAATTAATCACAGTGAGACTAAAGTGGGTTTCTGACGTTGTCTTACAGAGAAAGCCCTCATCTTCAAGTTCTTCTTTTTTTATTGGCTTCTGTTGATCCACAGCGATGGGGACTACAAATTCCTTACAGTCTGATGTCCCCACTTCTGATGTCATGCAAACCTGGTGTTAGACGTAAATAAGAAGGAATTAAGTAAATAACGAGATACCATGAGATATGCGAGTGGAAAGAAGATCATAAGCAGTATTTAGTGATCACTTTCCTGTGATTTAGAGATTTATGACAGAAAGGAAATCCACCACTGACCTCTGCTGACTCCATTAGAAGATTCTGGGGAGGAAAAATGAGGCTCAATTATAACCAGCACTTTCTCAACACAGATAAATCTCACACATGACCAGAAAATAAAGAGTTAAACTTACATTCTTGTAAACAACTCTTACTATTTCTCCTTTGTCAGACTGATGTGATCATTTACCAATAAGATACAGATCCTGTATTCCTCCATAGTTAATAATGTTAACAATTCTACAGTATATTAAGGGCTGGACTCTTGGTCTTTTTTCTATTGCATAATAAACACCTTTTTGTAAATATATAAACACAGACCCTGTGTGTACAGCAGCAGTATTGATGATGATGAAGATGATGATGATAGATAATTATTAGTGTTACACATTGTCGGACATGTTCGTTTATTTGTATAAATTTTGATATGTACAACTGATAAATAATTAAATTAATTCACTAATTAATAGGCAACTATTATGGCGGAACCTGCTGGGGCGGCTGGCCGAGGGGATATTTTTATCAATAAATGAACACAATGAGTAATACTATGGTAATACAGTGAAAGGTTTAGCTCCGTTTCACGTGAAAGACGACGTTCAACACCTAGACCCGAGGCAGAGGTAACGGCAGGTATCCGCCATGTCAACGTTTCAATCGCTTTCTGCTAATGTCACACATGCGCACTGAACACTCTCTCTGCCGCATATTGACAAGACACGCCCCTTTCTGCTCATTGGCTACACTTTGTTTTGTTAGTCGGCCCGACTCAGTTTTCTGAAGCATTTTTCAAACATCGTGCACCCCAACTTTAATAAGGAGAAATCATCAGATCAAACGGGGTAGCAGCTCCTCCCACTCTGATACACACAGAGTTGTTTACAGGGAAGACAGCAGAGCGCATGTGCCCACCAGCCTCGTGCAGTGAAACCATAGACATATACACTAGACGTCGCCTTGTATACGGCAGTTCATTGGAACGTATGCGTCAATAGAGCCGCCATCTTGGAACAGGGGACCCCCTCCTCTTAATGCATCAGCGCCAATGTAGGCAAAGGTCTAACAGAAATAAAATCACCATAAATCGTCATGAATGAGATTTTCTAGTTTTTTTTGTTGGTTCGTTCCATCGGTAAGACACGCATTTATCTTTAAGTCCAGAGAAAATTTAAGGTTTTGATATTAAGATAATCTACTTTTTCTAAATCCTCCAACAAGGAGCCCACCGTCTTCTTTTTTCTTCTGTCCTTCGCATTTCTCACGTCCCGTTGTAACTTCTCCACCTTCTCCTGAGACACAGCCAACTTCTCTTTTGCTTTAACTGGGTCAAAGGCATACGTATGATCCTGAAAAATATTTACAATCTCTGTAACTTCAATTATGTATCTTAACTTCTGAAAATGTCACTGTTACATCCACCAAGCATCCAAAGGTGTTTAAATCATTTCACTTACTAAGACTGACTGATCAGTTGCTTTGTTTGACGTTCTGCTTAACCTGGATGAACTAGGCTGCTGGAGAAAAGGAAAATCGTTTGAGCTTATAGGAACACAATCAATTACAAAATGTTGTGTTAAAAAAATTGCTGTGACAAACTTTTGAAAGATGATCAGAAAAGTTAAAAATGGACGGGGTCGCTCCTTGCCGTAAACGGATAGTCTGCCCAGTCCTGTCAAAATCTTCAGGCCGAAAATGACAGCTGCACAGTAAGGTGCGGCCTTTTGGCTCGAATCCCTCTCTCCTGAGTGCTAATGTCCATGACTGACGTCTCTGTTTATCGCTTGGGAATCTACAAACAGATTCAGATTTTTATTTAATGCTGTGTCAGCAATCAAAAGCTATTTTCATGGCAAAAATTCAATTACAAAAACACAAATATCATATAAATACACTCACTCTCACTCATTTTCTACCGCTTATCCGAACTACCTCTTGTCACGGGGAGCCTGTGCCTATCTCAGGCGTCATCGGGCATCAAGGCAGGATACACCCTGGACGGAGTGCCAACCCATCACAGGGCACACACACACACACTCTCATTCACTCACGCACTCACACACTACGGACAATTTTTTCAGAGACGCCAATCAACCTATCATGCATGTCTTTGGACCGGGGGAGGAAACCGGAGTACCCGGAGGAAACCCCCGAGACACAGGGAGAACATGCAAACTCCACACACACAAGGTGGAGGTGGGAATCGAACCCCCAACCCTGGAGGTGTGAGGCGAACGTACTAACCACTAAGCCACCGCGCCCCCCCTCATATAAATACAATAAAAACAAAACAAATATAAACAGCAAGTCATATTATACAATTTATTCATTTGTTTTAATTAACATACGATAAAAAAAATCCAAAACCTTTTCAGACATAATCTCATTAAATATGTCCTTAAGTGAAGTAACTTGATAAAAGAGCATTCTGCTTGTGTTAAGTCCTAATAATAATCTAATAAAATATGATTGACAGATAAGGGAATCTTACAGAACATACATAAAGTTGGGTCTTCACCTTTAAGCAAAAAAAAAAAAAAAAAAAAAAAAACTTGTCAATTTTTTATGTAATTATTAAGAGCTTCGGAATCTACAAACAAAATAAATCCATAAGTCCATAGTATCTAGTGTCATTCAAGGGACATCCAAGTGAGAGCTGAAAAGGTTTGTTCCTGGTTTGTTGTTGTTGTTGTTGTTGTTGTTGTAAACCGTTTCTGGTTTTTTTCCCGTCACGTCGTAGCTCATCAGATACAATCGGAACCAGTATGTTTGGATAAATAGGTTCAGATGGACGTTTTAACTTAAGACTCGTCTCAGTTAGCCATTAATGCTGACTGAAGTTAGCATAGCATGCTAGCTTGAAATGGACGGAGACTGAACTATTAAATAGAGACCAAAACAATTGTCCACATTTCCAACATCTTACGATCATATTACATCGATATAAATACATTCTGTTCATTGGGTAACTAGCATGGATTAGCTGTGGTCGTTAACCAAAGACTGAAACAAACCAACGTAACCAGAAATATAATGTCTTAACATTCAATATCATAAAACACATTCTCACTTGTGAAATGTAATCCCTTGCTGTTTGGTTTTTATATTTCTTTCGTTTGAACATCGATATGCAGCACAGAAGTCCGGCATCGTCCATGAGTTCGCAGTATAGGCGGAGATAGCAGCGTTACCTAGCGACTTCCTATGACAAGACCCCTGTTCCAAGATGGCGGCGGTTTTGACGTATGCTAGAACCCCATAGAACCCCCATAGTTGTTTACAGGGAGGACCGCAGAGCGCATGCGCCCACCAGCCTCGGGCAGTGAAACCATAGAAATAGACATATACACTAGATGTCGCCTTGTATACGGCAGTTCATTGGAACGAATGCGTAAATAGAGCCGCCATCTTGGTACAGGGGACTCCTTCCTCTTAATGCATCGGCGCCAATGTATTAAGAAATAAAAATCACCATAAATCGTCATGAATGCGATTTTCTAGTTTTTTTTGGTTCGTTCCAAAGGTCAGACATGCATTTATCATTAAGTCCAGAGAAAATTTAAGGTTTTGATATTAAGATAATCTACTTTTTCACAATATAATACATAGTGCTAGTAGGTGTAAGTTTATTACTTACATTCTTCCACTTGAGTAAACTTTAAATGAACAATCACTACTTACCTTATAGCCTACTGCATGTAACACTGCTACAATGGTGTGACTATACATGTTCATTTAAACATTTAAATTGTATTGGTTTATTAAATATGATACACAAAGCAATTTGCAAATCACAAATTTGAGAGGAACATAATGTGAAAGTTAGATAGTTGAGGTGCCAAAGTCATTAATGCCGACTGACGTTAGCGTAGCATGCTAGCTGGAAATAGATGAAGACTGAACTCGGAGAAATTATTAAACAGAGACCAAAACAACTGTCGACATTTCCAACAACCTACGATCATATTACACTGATATAAATACATTGTTTATTGTCGGTTTTCCTGTCAAAAACTAATGGGTAATTAGCATGGATTAGCTGTGGTCGTTAACCAAGGACTGAAACAAACCAACGTAACCAGAAATATGTCTTAAAACACATTCTCACCTGTGAAATGTAATCCCTTGCTGTCTGGTTTTTATATTTCGTTCGTTTGAACAACCGAACGCAGCACAGAAGTCCGGCATCGTCCATGCATTTGACGTGCAAGACACCTGTACAAAGATGGCGGCGGTTTTGACGTATTTTTAGGACCCCAAGGCGACATCTAGTGTAGATATCTATGTAGAACCCAAAGGCGACATCTCGTGTGTGTGTGTGTGTAGTGTGTGTATATATATATATATATATATATATATATATATATATATATATATATATATATATATTCTTTATTATTATTATTATTAAACTACAACACTTCAAAGCATTATACCAATACACATGTGAAACGCAAAAAAGAAAAAGTACATAAACACAAATAAATTGCCAGGGTAGTAATACAACAACAATGCAATAGAAACAGTTTTCATAGCTTTTGGATTAATAGAGCATTGGATAGTTTCAATATACCTGTCAAGATCATCTCTGAATAGAGAAAAGATAGGTTTAGAGCCAGTAAATATTTGTTTATGTATGTGAAATTTAACCGGTAGGAAACAAATTAATGAAGTAATATTTCCATATATTCTCTTTAGAATAGTCGAACAATCCAAAGAAAACATCTTTAAAACAGAAAGAAAAGTCACTTATAAAATATGACTGGATAAACATCAACATATCAGACCAATATTTCTCTGTATGGGTACATTGCCTAAACAAGCAGAGTGACAGAAAGAACAATTCACTTCAATATCTGACATATTTCTAAAGAAAGGTTTTGGTCGGGTAACATTTGTGAATTAATTTAAACGCCATCTATGTATATATCTATGCAGTGAAAACTCAGGCAAACAATAATAAAAAAAAAAATACATGTGAATAAAGAAATAAGTTTAGTTACAGCATATAGATTTTTTTTTTAAATACTAAACAATATGCTCCCAAATACACTACAATTCTGTATATTGCATTGAAATAAACATATCTAAACATTTTATACTTGCATCACACGCAAATATGCATCATTTTATACTCCATACTACACACATGGATACAGATTAACTCTATATTCAAATACTGCATCGTACTTTAAATGAACAAAACAATTACAAACCCATAGTATGTACGTTACATTACATATAAAATTAGATAACGTGCTCAGTATATTTTACATTATTACCTTTTTATAACACTGTACATAAAACATTCATCAACTATCAACCAACTCTCTTTTCTTTAATAAAAATAAAACAAAACAGATAGCATACCTGTTAATAAGGAGAAATCACTAGCATTAGCACACAATGCTAATTAGTTAGCACCACAAAATACTAATTTACTCAAAATCACACATTAAACAGTACATCATCGTTGCAGCTGACAATATTGAATGCTGGCACAATTTAATCACATTAATCCAGTGATAAATAAACACATTCAAACCAAAAAAAACAACATCACACCAGAGTTGTTTACAGGGAGGACCGCATGCGTCCATCAGCCACGTGGAAACCCCGGATGTGCCCCGCTGAGACACTCCCTCCCCAAACAAGTACTCAAAGAAAAGTTCCTTTACATTTTTAGATATTTAACCAAAAATGATAAAGACAAAATTTTGTGAAGTTCATCACTTCATCTTGAATGCACACATGTGCAAAGTGTAACATCAATATAAGAGAAAATTAATTTGAGAAAAGAAAAAAACTTGAATACAAAAATATATATAAATAAGAGAAAAGGAAAACTCAAAACAAAAATCCAGTCAAAGTATTATTTATACCAGTTACATGATCATTTACCAATAAGATACAGATCCTATATTCCTCCATAGTTAATAATGTGAACAATTCCACAGCATATTAAGGGCTGGACGCTTGGTCTTTTTTCTATTGCATAATAAACACCTTTTTGTAAATATATAAACACAGACCCTGTGTGTACAGCAGCAGTATTGATGATGATGATGATGATGATGTAATTATTAGTGTTATACATTGTCGGACATGTTCGTGTATTTGTATAAATTTTGATATTTACAACTGATAATAAATTGGTTATTCACCTTGATCAATTAATTCAATCAGCTTGTCAACTTGTTCAAAATGAGAATTTCCCATTAGGGTCAAATCCAAATAGCTTCTCTCTTGATATTAAGTGCACTGCACCACATACGTTAGTAGGGCACTTTCATATGGAGCATCCAGCCATTTGGATCTCAGCCACTGTCATTTACCTGAGCAGGTAGATTAGTAACACTCAGCTTCTCTGTTGTAGTAACCTCAGAGTTTCTGTTGTCAACCTGTTCAGGTGTAACTTTTTTCTTTCCTCTAGAATCTACTTACTCCTACATTACCTTTGGAGTGAAACTAGAATGTAATAATTCCAGGTTTTTAATTTCTTCATCCATGGTCCTCGACCTACCAGTTTTTTGTTTTTTTTTGTACATTAATGCTACCAACTGAACTGTTTTTACAGAATTTCTTATGTAGGATAGAAAAAAAAACTCAATTCAGGAACACAACCTTGTTTATGTATTTATGCTTTGTCGACTATATACTGATATATAAAGCGGTTTGTTCAGCTGAAAAATACTGTAAAATACCATCATTGTGTGAGCATCTGTGTGTTTAAACACTATGTAATGCACCCAGCTTTGAAATATATTTTAAAGTAGCATCAAATTGCACAGCTTCAGAGCTTGCAGAGGTTCTGTTACATTTATTATTACATTTGATCGGATCTTGTGATCCAAAGTTTTGGGATTATTGCATGAAAAGCAATGATACGATTTGGGGAAGTACATGTTAGAAAAAAACACCTATAGTACAGATCACCACTGTGACCGCATCAGATAAAACCAAGGTTTTAATGTGGGTTTAATGTACAGAATGAATACTTCTAATCTAATAATTACATAAAAATTTATGATGTAAAAGAAAAACAAAAAATGGAAGCACCGTTTAATCAGAGAACACGAGACACTTTCATTTAATTAAAACTGATTTAATGAAACATTCCAATATCAAGGATCAAGTGACATGTAAAAATAAAGTAAAGCATTCGGTATTCGACAGACATTCAATCCTGCTGATCAGTGACAGTAATTGTTCCATGATCGTTATATCTCTGTACATTTCCCACGAGAGGATGACTCATTGATGGAGTAATTGTGTCTCTTAAATATAGAAAAATAAACAAATCCCTGACCCACTGTAAGCAGTGATGCACTTTCCATTTTCACCAGTACGATCACCGTGAACACTGATATAGCTTCTCTCCTGTGTGGACGCGCTGGTGTCGTCTGAGAGTATCGTTGAGCGTGAACCTTTTCCCACACTCTGAGCACTGATACGGCTTCACGCCTGTGTGAGTGCGCTCGTGTCTTTGGAGATCGCTCTGCTGACTAAACCTTTTAGAACACTGTAAGCACGGATACGGCTTCGCGTCCGTGTGAACGAGCTGGTGTCTTTGTAGAGTATTTCTTTTACTAAAACTCTTTTCACAGTGTAAGCAGTGAAACGGCTTCTCTCCAGAGTGAACGTACTGATGGTCTTTAAGATCACTCGGTCGTTTAAAACTCTTTCCGCACTGTGTACAGTGATGCGGCTTGTCTTCTGCATGAATGCGCTTGTGATACGCGAGAGATCCTTTACTGGTAAAATTCTTTCCACACTCCGAACAGTGATACGGCTTCTCTCCTGTGTGAATGAGTTGGTGTTGTTTGAAATGGCTTCCTTTATTGAAACTCTTTCCACACTGGGAGCAATGATACGGCTTCTCTCCTGTGTGGATACGCTTGTGTGTGATGAGTGTACTCTGATCGGTAAAACTCTTACCACACAGTGAACAGTGATACGGCTTCTCTCCCGTGTGAATGCGCTGGTGTCTTTGTAGAACAGCCCGTTGATTAAACATTTTCTGACACTGTGTGCACTGATACGGCTTTTCTCCCGTGTGAATTAGCTGGTGTCTTTGTAGAGAACTTGTTTTATTGAAACTCTTCTCACACTGCGAGCAATGAAATGGCTTCTCTCCTGTATGTATGCGCTGATGAATTTTAAGTGTACTCAGCCATGGAAAGGTTTTCCTGCACTGTGTGCAGTGATACTGCTTCACTTGTGTGTGAATGCGCTTGTGTCTTTGTAGATCCTGACCTGTGGGACATTAAAACAATAGAGTGATGAGTGAGCCAGCAGCAACTGATAACCTACAATGTGACAAACCTCCAGATGAGACACATGCCCTGGGATCACTTATAGGTAGTGATCTTAATGAGCTTAAAACTCGTTTTTTTTTAGGGTAGCTTTTAATTTGACTAATTGTAATTTTACATAGTGCTTATTTTATAGTCTATTTTTGTTGCTTTAATTTTAATCTTTATATTATGTGTGTATTTTTGTTGTTTTTATTTTGCTTTTGTGAAGCGCTTTGAGATGTTCTTTTAAAGGCGCTATAGAAAATAAAAGGTTATTATTATTATTCATTCATTCATTCATTCATTTTCTACCGCTTATCCGAACTACCTCGGGTCACGGGGAACCTGTGCCTATCTCAGGCGTCATCGGGCATCAAGGCAGGATACACCCTGGACGGAGTGCCAACCCATCACAGGGCACACACACACACACACTCTCATTCACTCACACAATCACACACTACGGACAATTTTCCAGAGATGCCAAATCAACCTACCATGCATGTCTTTGGACCGGGGGAGGAAACCGGAGTACCCGGAGGAAACCCCCCGAGGCACGGGGAGAACATGCAAACTCTACACACACAAGGTGGAGGTGGGAATCGAACCCTCAACCCTGGAGGTGTGAGGCGAACGTGCTAACCACTAAGCCACCGTGCCCCCTTATTATTATTATTATAGGTAAGCTTATTTACATGTGTTGCCATAATGGCCTAGTCTCCATTGGAACGTGTACTGTAGAAGACTTGTCATGACGTTTTCAGTATAGATTCTCAATCCAAGACTCCTAGACTGGTAACCCCAGCAAAACTGGAACCCCTACTGCCATCCTACAGACCCTTAACTCACCTCAGTGGATTTTGTTACTGACTTCCCAGTCTGACAGAAGCATCACTATACTGCTAATTCTCCATGTTGTCTAATCCCATGTTCAGTTCTCTCTTATGTCGATCAGAGAGCAGAGCCCCTGTTACAGACCTGTTTCGGCACTTCACCCATCTCTTCCTGTCTCTGGAACACAATTATGCCACTATCTATTTACAGTATGGATCATTTACAGTACGCTACTTCAATTGACAGAGTCTAAGGCAGAAAAGTCAAAGCTTGAAAGCAATTTCGCAAAGGTTTGAGTATATTATTACATGGTCGAACAGTTGAGGATTGCCTCAACTCAACAATACAAGTGTCAATGGGGGTTGAGGTTACTGGGTAATTATAATATAAAACAGAGTTATAAATAACCTTTTGAGGAGCATTTTTTCTTCCAGAGGGAGTCGAACACAAGGCCAAGGTTTTTTCCGTAGTCATCTTTGTACCACATCAAGAGTTCTTGTCCTGGTTTGATGGGTTGACAGCAACGATAGAGAATGCCTCCTCGATACTGGAAAGCCACAAGATTCTGTTCTTCTTCATTACGAGCACAATTCACATACCTGGAAAATAAACAGAATCACTGGACAAAGGAAGGTAGAGGGATATGAAGTGAGAGAGGAAGACATCAATTCACAGCATGGCAAATAACGGCTCCCTTTTCTTCAAGGTCCCTCATCACAATGCCATCCTGCATGGAACTGGGATTGTTGGTATGACAGGCTAAGAAGAGTTATATAGTACTGTATATTTACTGGTGTAAATAGACATTAAAATACTACACAGCTTCCCACTTTATCCTTAGAAAAGCATATATCTGCATTTGGACCCCTTATGTGTGCCCGGTTTGCACCGAGTGATTCTCAGGTACCAACTGCTCCTTAATGCTATCTAAAGAGATCCAACTGCTCCTTAATGCTATCTAAAGAGATCCAACTGCTCCTTAATGCTATCTAAAGAGATCCAACTGCTCCTTAATGCTATCTAAAGAGATCCAACTGCTCCTTAATGCTATCTAAAGAGATCTAATAGTATATAAAGCTTTTAACCCAAAAACTAGACTGAAAGAAACTTAGGTTATGTACATAGATATTCACTGTTTGCTGAAAAAATAAATAAATAAATAATAACCCTAGGATATGGATTAATGAAAAGCATCCTGCTGAACTAAGGAAAGACAATCCAGTACTGTGTGTTACACTTCATTTACTCTCCGTCTAGGAGCGGTGGTTATAAGCATACTGCATCTTTAAAGTTTTCTAGTAATGAATTTTTTTAAAAACACATAACCAAACTAAACAAATACCCAACAGGATGCAGACTTGCTCACCTCATCCAGTTTGACTGCATCTCGCTCTGACCATCTATGTATTTCTCACACTGCCTGCTCCTGGATATCTACAAAAGAAGGCATAATATAATATTCATTGGAGTAATATTTTGACCTTATCTTTAGAAATTCAAAATGGCCACCATGCTGCAGGCGCCGATCCAGTTTGTTTAATCTAGAATTGTTATGTTTCTTATGCTGGATGTAATCGGTGCCGACCCGCTGTTAACAAACACTGCAGCGGAGTACACTGTCTTAGTCTTCTGCCGCAAATGCAGAAGCAGAACCAGAAAAGGGGACTGTGCTAATCGCCTCCTGCTACCCAGCATTCTGCTGGCAAAGGTTCAATCTCTGGATAATAAGCTCTGCAAGCTGAGAGCATGCATCTCTTACCAACAGAGATGTCGGATCCCTGAATAATCTGCCTCAAGGAAACTTGGCCACTACTTGTGGTGTCACCATCTCTTAGCTTAAGAGGTACGTATACATCAAAACGCTTCTGTTCTGGGACCTAGATGGTGGAATGAACTTCACTTAGATGTCCGAATACTGAGTCACTGGCTGTCTTAAAATGATAGCTGAAGACCTAGGGTTTCTTCATGAAACACTAGCTGTTATTTCCCCCTATTTGTTTTATATATATATATATATATATATATATATATATGTATATATATATGAAAAAAAAAAGATTTATGCTGATGGTGTCCCAAGTCTGTGACCAAGTAAACCAGTGTTCAGCACTTTAGTACGTCGCTCTAGAGAAGGGCATCAAATCTACCTCATTGTGTTGACCATACTGACTACTGAGGGAATTCACAGCAGTTATTACATCTGTGTACATTCCCCTTCACACTGATATAGGCCAAGTACTCCACAAGCTGTATGGTAACACATACAGTACAAAGAAACAGTATACCCTGAGGCTGTGTTTATTGTTACCAGAAACTTTAACAAAGCCAAACTCAGAACAATAACTCCAAAAAGAATGTTTTGGACCATTAGTACTCTCCCTTCCAAAATGCCTACAAATCCCTTTCCCACCCACCTATCAGCAAATCTCTTCCATCCTGCTTCTGCCCTCATAGCCATCGGAAACCCAGTTCAGATCCCATGGTGTTGTACAGTGAATAAACTAAAGCCTATTGTACTTTCTTTGAGCTGCATAGCCTTGGCTAACAGAACATTTGAGATAACGCCACAAGCGAACACAGATGTGCTGAAAGCAATGTGGCAGTTACAAGATATTTCTGTAGATGATCCCAATTTAAACACAGTTCTTAAGTCACTCTGAGCAAACAGTCTAATTAAGAATTGTGCACCGGTGCATGTAACCCCAAATTTTGGTTTGGTTTGTGTTTTACATTAATGGGAAAACAGATTGTGAATCTACATCCATTTATAATGAAGCTTGAAAATTGCAAATTGTAAAATAGCAGGTGAAATTCCCGTGAAAGCTGATATCAGAACAAGGCAAAAGCATAGAAGAAAACAGAGTTGCAGATATACAAAACAATCCAAAGCCTAAAACAAAGAAACAATTGATGTCATTTTTAGGCACGAGTTCCTATTGTAGGACCTTTAATACTTAATGTGCAATACTCAAGGCTCCCTTGAGTGCAATGGCTCATGGGAAGGGTCTTCAGGCCCACAGTGCACTTATTTGGACATCTGAAAAGTAAGAGTTATAATCCACACCCAGATTAGATATACCAGGTCCAAACTAAATTATTCACGCACATAGTAGATGAACAAAATGGGTGTATGACATCAGTATTATGACAAGATCACGGTGGGAAAATGAGACCGGTAATATATTTCTCAGATAAATTGTAAGCTGAAGCAGCTGGAAAAGTTAATGCTCCTAGGGATTTTGTGGGATACAGTGAACTAACTCTTTTGGTCCCACATGCAGGGTCACGTGCAGGTTTTAAAGTGGATAGCACTTTTATGAAGATGTTTTATTCTTGTTTTATTGAGTCAGTTATTACTTTTACATTTGTGTGTTGGTATGGATCGCTTAATCTAAAAAATAGAAATAGACTTCAGGGTATTGTTAAAGTGTGTGGTAAGATTGTCGGCACCAACCTGATTGATTTAAACAGTTTGCATAAAGCAAGGACTCTGAGGAAGGCCGAGTTAATGTTAAGAGATTCCAGCCATCCCTTGCAGAATCTTTTTATGTTGTTACCTTCTTCACGGAGATATTCTTTACCGCTCTGCAGGACAAATAGATTTAAAAATTCTTTTGTACCAGTTGCTATTGGGTTTTTAAATACTTACATTTATTTTTTTTTCCCCTCTCTCCCCCCTCCTTGTACTGTTTGTTGTTGTGTTGTTGATTGATTCTGCTGCTGGCTGTGAAACAAATTGCCCCTCGGGGATAATAAAGTTGACCTAACCTAACTTCTTCTTCTTCAACAGAAATCGGCACATATGTCTGCAGCACGATGGCTGTAATATCACACTATTTTATTCACTCACTCATTCATCTTCTACCGCTTATCCGAACTACTCGGGTCACGGGGAACCTGTGCCTATCTCAGGCGTCATCGGGCATCAAGGCAGGATACAACCTACCATGCATGTCTTTGGACCGGGGGAGGAAACCGGAGTACACGGAGGAAACCCCCGAGGCACGGGGAGAACATGCAAACTCCACACACACAAGGCGGAGGTGGGAATCGAACCCCCAACCCTGGAGGTGTGAGGCGAACGTGCTAACCACTAAGACACCGTGCCCCCCACTATTTTACTTTAAATGCCAAAAGTGAAACACTGCACTGTACTAAACCCTGACACTCTTCTTTCACAGAAGTTGATGGAGAACAGCACAGTTGTGTAACAGCTGTAAATTAAATCTGCAGGTCTGATTTGCAGGAGACACCATCATAGATTCCAGACCTTGGACTGTTTGTAAGAGGATCAGCCTTCAGAAACAGATATGCAGCAGTCACAGAATATAAAATAGTCAAAGCTGAATCATTACCAGGAAACCTCTCTGAACAAGCAGCAGAGTTAATTGCTCTAACAGAAACATGTAAATTATCACAAGGCAAAAGTGTTACCATTTACACTGATAGTAGATATGCTTTTAGGGTAAAACATGATTTTGGCACGTTGTGGAAACATAGAGGTTTCCTTAATTCTTAGGTAAATAAATCCTGTACAATGGCCTGATTTCTGATCTCCTGAATGCAGTCCTATGAACAAAATCTATTGCTATATGTAAATTTGAAGCACATACAGACTGACTCCATTTCACTGGGTAATGCCAAAGCGGATGCTGCAGCAAAGGCAGATAATCCACAATGTATAAAGAAACTTGTGTATTTTTGAAAATATGAACTCCCACAGGGGGGCACGGTGGCTTAGTGGTTAGCACGTTCGCCGCACACCTCCAGGGTCGGGGTTCGATTCCCGCCTCCACCTTGTGTGTGTGGAGTTTGCATGTTCTCCCCGTGCCTTGGGGGTTTCCCCGGGTACTTCGGTTTCCTCCCCCGGTCCAAAGACATGCATGGTAGGTTGATTGGCATCTCTGGAAAATTGTCTGTAGTGTGTGATTGCGTGAGTGAATGAGAGTGTGTGTGTGCCCTGTGATGGGTTGGCACTCCGTCCAGGGTGTATCCTGCCTTGATGCCCGATGACGCCTGAGATAGGCACAGGCTCCCCGTGACCCGAGGTAGTTCGGATAAGCGGTAGAAGATGAATGAATGAATGAATGAATGAACTCCCACAGCTGACCTTGAAGATCTTCAGGCATATTGTACAGCAGAAGAAAGAGCAGCATGTGTGATAAGAAATGGTGTTTTTTTTGTTTTTTTTACAGCCCCAATGACAAACCATGATAGCCAAATAAATTGTTCCCTTACTATAATAAGTTGACGCGTCAAAAAGAGGGCGGTACAACGGTATCTCTAGATATCGCTACACTAAGGGCTCCCAAATGTTTTGTGAGCGATGCTGTGTTATTGTGAGCGATGCTGTGTTATTGTGCAACCTTGTCCTCTATTCTTTCACAAATCCATAAACAGGTGAAGGAGGCAATGTCTAAGTTATGCTCACGTCAAAACTAACAACCTTGCTTTCATGGAGAGCGCTCCAGCAGCCAATATCACAGAGATTAGTACACTCTCTGTCTCTATAGCAGATGTAAACTAATCCTCCTTAGAAGTTAATATCCACAAAGTTTTGGGTCCAAACGGCATCCCAGCCACATAATTAAAGCATGTGCGGACCAATAACCTGGTCAGACAATTTCATCCTCTCCCTCTTTGTAGTCTTCACTTGTTTTAAAATGTCCACCATCATTAAAATGTCCACCATCATGTCCATATCAGTGACATTGGTGGTAGACTGCTTGAATGACTGGTATCTTGCTGCTCTGACACACATTGTCAGTAAATGCATTGAGAGGATCTGTGCTGCCTGCCTTCTCAATCCACTGCAGTTTATTTATTGCAACAACCACCCAACTGATGATGCCATTGCCTTCACCCTACACATTGGTCTTTCCCATATAGCCAAAAAGAACAAATACATGGACTAGTGTTCAATAGCAGTATTCAATAATACTGTGCCCTCCAAGCTTGATTTGAAACCCTGAGTTCTTAGCCTGAGTAGCTCTTGGTCCCTGCTGACCGTTAACACTGAACCTGCAGAGCTGTGTTCTCATCTCTCTCCTGTACAACTCATACACACGTACTACTATGGCCACAAACAGCTGCAATGTCACTGCGGATGACAACAATGGTAGATCTGGTCATTGACCACAATGAAATTCATTCACTCATTTTCTACCGCTTATCCGAACTACCTCGGGTCACGGGGAGCCTGTGCCTATCTCAGGCGTCATCAGGCATCAAGGCAGGATACACCCTGGACAGGAGGCAGACCCTTGACAAAAGCTGTCCTTAATGATATTTCACACAATGGAAATTTTGAGCTAGAAACAAATTTATATATTTTTATAGCCTTCTCCTCTTTGTTTTATTTTATTATGTTGGCTTTGTAGAAGCCAACATTCTGTTTTCCTATTTAAGCTTAGACAAAAATTTATCAAGAGTAACTCCTCCTAGAGCTTTCGAGCCACATGCAACAAATTCGGATATGTTGTAGACCCTGGTCTGAAGTTTGTTGCTATGTTGTATACTCGATCTGAGTACCGGTACTTCCGGTACCGGGTCTCAAAGTGACCTTTTTCGACCGACTCCCATTATAAACTTTGGAGGTTTATAACTCGACAAGCTTTCGAACTATCTACACCAAACTCGACCAGCTCCTTTAGGGTGATACTCTGAACAAACTAAATTGGTGTACCGACTGGCCTTCTGATTGTCCCACAGCCCCGCCCCCAAAATATGCAAAATCAAAAAAACTTTTTACAACATGGACATGTGACATATCAAAACACCCAGAACAATGAGGGGAACTTCCTCACAGGTATTCTGATGACGTCACGTGACGTCACATGAAAATAATACATTTGCACAACATGAGCATGTGATATCAAAACACTCAGCCCAAGGAGGGGAATTGCGTCACAGGTTTTTGGATGATGTCACATGCTCGTCTCCACTTGCCTCCAAATGTTTTGTCACCCTAGCACTCCACTAGATTTCACAATATTTATGTCCACTTGCCTCCAAAAAGCACCGGCCTTTGCAAATACTTGCCTTATCAAAGCCAACATCAAAGTTTGTTGTGACGAACTTTACAAATCTAGTTTATATTGTTTTTTTAAGCATCAGCAATTTTGAATTTATTTTGAATGGGTGTCCAAAGTGGTGTGTATTTTTTTTTCCATGTCAAAAAGAAACAAAATATGAAATCTGCTCTGGGTAACCAAACTTCTGCAAACAAATATACATTTGCTATTAACCTTAGGATGTAATTATTAAGAAACTAACTCACCACCCAAGAATAGCCACTATTCATGGCTTCCTCTTTGTCCACCAGGTCTCCTTCATAGGGCCCAAAGTGTGCACCAAGTGGAATAGTGTCCCCCTTATTAAACACCCCCAGGCCTGCATCAGGAACGTCAGACTTCCGAACCTCTAGACCGGGCGGAAGAGTTTGTATTGCACGGTCTGCAATCCCCAGAGGAACAGGGGTATCAGAGATAAAAAGAGCAGGACCATGAACCTCACACTTGTTGATGAAGTAGGATTTGCAGTCCTCACAATCTGGAATGTGGAAGAGTCCAAATAAATACAAATTTTACACACCAAAAGTAAATGTCGCATATCTAAATCAGTTAACAGGATTTTGGCACCTCATGTGAGTAGATGAGAGATGATGTGATCCAATTGTGGATGTCTGGGTTTTACAGTTCTTAAGCCACATTAGGGCAGAAGTAGTAGTGTATAGTGTATATTGGGGTACAGTTGTGAAATGTGTAGGGGGAAAAAGTGTAAACACAGTATTGGGGGTGGGGATACCAGCATGATTAGTGGATAGCAGGCTCCCATGACAAATTTCGTACATAAAAATGTTATTATTTTTGGAACAATAATCATATTTCGAGCTGCTTTATCATATTCAAATTCAAAATAGACTCTTACAGAGGAACTCATCATCTTCATGTTCTTCCTCTTTCATAGGACTCCTCTGGAATCCTCCAGTCTGTTGGTCAGCATCTAAAAGTCCACAGAACCCAAAAAAAGTGAGTTTTTACCCGTCAAATTAATCACAGTGAGACTAAAGTGGGTTTCTGATGTTGTCTTACAGAGAAAGCCCTCATCTTCAAGTTCTTCTTTTTTTATTGGCTTCTGTTGATCCACAGTGATTGGGACTACAAATTCCTTACAGTCTGATGTGGAGAGTTCTGAAGTCATGCAAACCTCAGTTTTCAAATGGTCACAAAGCTAATGACCAAATAGAACAGAAAATAGGACGCAAACATTACAAATCAAAAATAATTATGCGTTGACTAAAAGAAAATCCAATCAAATTCAAATCCAAAGGAAAACATGTCAGAAAACAGAAACCTGAATTCTAATTTAAATGGATGTCTTAAAATGGTTTTAATTCCAAGTTCTATCAGCGCGATATGATTTCTTCTGCGGTGTTAGACATAAGTAAGGAGAGAATGTGTAAGTAAAAGGATCCCAGTAGATGTGAGTGGTAAAAGAAGCAAAACAGTGTGGATACTATTTAGTGTTAGCCTTCCAGTGATTTAGAGATTTATGACAGAAAACACAAAACACACCGCACTGACCTCTGCTGACTCCATTAGAGGATTCTGAAAAGAAGGAGGCTCAAATATAACCAGCATCTTTTATATAATCAAATCAACACACCTTAAGGAAATAATTAGAAAAAAAAGAACTGACACAGAAATAAATAGCGCACTGTCTGATTTAAAAAAATAAAACTCTAGAAAAAGAGAGTTTATAATTAGTTAGACAGTTGTGATCATTTACCAATAAATTTAGATCCTATTCTTCTCTATAGTCAGTAAAATTAAAAATTCTGAAGCATATAAAAGGATAAAATCTTACTATTTTTATTGCATAATAAACACATTTTTGAGATAAACTCCCACACTGTGTGTGTACAGACAAGTGTATAATGGTATAAATATCAATAATATTATTATCAGTATTATTCTGATCGTTTTTGTTGTTGTTTGTTTAACAATTAATTGCTGTTTAAGTTGTTTTAATAAAAATTGCCACCCCGATTAAAACATGATTACTGTCATGGTTTGTATTTATTTATTTGTATTATTTTCATATTTACAACCGATAATAGATTAATTCAATCAGCCAACTTGAGATAGGGTCAATCCCAAATAGCTTCCATATAGATAAAGAGTGCACTAGATAGAGCTCACACCCTATTGTTTCATATATAAAGTACAGTAGGGCACTTAAATATGGAGCAGTGAGCCATTTGGAGCTCAACCACTACTATTTACCTGAGCAGGTTAATTAGGGAAAGTCAGTTTCACTTACCTTGGAGTCAAAACCTCAATTGTTGAGGTGTAACTTTTTATTTCCTCTCTGAAGTATTTTCATGTAAAAAAAAAAATAATAAAAAATAAAAAAAAACCTTTAGTTCTTCTACTTTAATGGTATTAAATGGACTGGAACTGGAATGTAATAATTAAGGACAGCTTTTAATTCTTTCTCCTTCTCCTTCTCTTTCTCCTTCCCCTTCTTTTTCTTTTTCTTTTTCTTTTTCCTCTTCCTTCTTCTTCTTCATCCATGGCCCTGGTCTAGCAGTTATTTGTGCATTATCGCCACCAACTGGACTAGTTAGTCCAGAGCAATTTACAGAGGTTCTAAATACAGATGGACTCACCATTTCTTAGCCACTTTTCTTTTCTCAGTCGTCAGGTTTGAAATGCTGGCTACACACTTGTACACCAGACAGTCATAACATTAAAACCATGCTAAAAAGAAAATGATTCATCAGACCTAGCCACCCTCTTCTATTGCTCCATGGTCCAGTTCTGATGTTCATATCAGATAGGTCATCGGTTGCACACCAATAGACACTTTCGATAGGTACTAACAACCGCATACCAGGGACAAGACTGACCCAGATTTGGTCCTTGTCAAAGTTGCTCAGATTCTTGTTAGTGGTTGAATGTTATGGCAGATTGGTGTAAGAATCCAGAAGTTTTAGTAGTGCATATACCCAAAGATAGATGATTTAATGATGTAACTCTGGAAGATTATTATGGCTTGGTGCCCTGTTAGCCTGAAATTGCCAGACGTGCATAACCAAAAGTATGTGAGCACCTAATCATCACACCCATACGCATTTCTTCCATGTCTTTCTTTATGTTGCAGCATCACAATTTCCCTTCACTGGAATTGAAGACCCCAAACCTAAAAACAAACCAAGCTACATATAGACATGAATCGCCAAAGTTAACATGGAAAAACTTGAGTGGCCCAAGCCATGATCTCCACCCTAATAAAAACCTTTGGATTAACTAAAATGCAGACTGCACACCAGGCTTTCTGTATGGTTTTGATACAGTAATCAGGTGTCCATGTACACTACATACAAGAATCTGGCCACCTAACCATCGTGCTTGTCAAGCAAGCAGCAGCAGAAAAAGAGGACTTTTTTTTTCTAGAGTTGTTGAGCTACCTCAGAAACAGTCTGTAGGTGATACGACTCTAGCTCCAGTCACAGGCCATGCGTGTGCTAATGAGGATGAGGATATGTTTCTGAATTAAAATTCACTGCCTGTCTGAAGAAGAAGCTATGGCAATAAAGACACGCCAGCCAGTCTACCATTTTGGTTGCTGAAGGCTCACAACGTAAATAAAATACATTCTTCTTGGTTCATACAGACCCAAAAATAAATGCATCGAGGCCTATATATCGACTATACCAGATGGCCTATGGCATTCACGTTAGTTCCTACCTCTGGTCCCAATAACAAGTAACTTGTAGGTCAAACAGATGCTAGTTATGTAGCTTTGTAGAAGCCAACATTCTGTTTTCCTATTTAAGCTTAGACAAACATTTCGAGCCACATGCACCAAATTCGGATATGTTGTAGACCCTGGTCTGAAGTTTGTTGCTATTACTTTTCTAAGCGATCCGAGTACCGGTACTTCCGGTACCGGGTCTCAAATTGGCCTTTTTTCCCATAGACTCCCATTATAAACTTTGGAGGTTTATAACTCGGCAAGCTTTCGAACTATCTACACCAAACTCGGCCAGCTCCATTAAGGTGATACTCTGAACAAACTTTTAAATTGGTGTACCGACTGGCCTTTCGGTTGTGCCACAGCCCCGCCCCCAAAAACTTTTTACAATATTGACATATGTGACATATCAAAACACTCAGAACAATGAGGGGAACTTCCTCACGGTATTCTGATGACGTCACGTGACGTCACATGAAAATAAAGATTTTGCTCAACATAGGCATGTGATATATCAAAACACTCGGCCCAATGTGGGGAACGTCCTCAAGAGTATTCAGATGACGTCACATGCTCGTCTCTACTTACCTCAAAATGTTTTGGCGCCCTAGCTTTCTGTCCACTTGCCTCCAAAAGTAACACACCGTTATGTCCACACGCCTCCAAAAAGCACCGGCCTTTGCAAATACTTGCATTGTCAAAGCCAACATCAAAGTTTGTCACAACGAACTTTACAAATCTAGTTGTATTTGGTTCTGTTAAAGGTGATGTCAGTGGCAGAAGTTTCTATGGTAGCTTGGGATTCACTTCTTACATTTGTGCATTTTTGTGCTGCACTTCATCACAACTGAGGTCAGGGCTACTAGGCTATAGACGTTGTGGCAGGCAGGCTGGGGATTTTCTGATACAGAAACAATAATGGACTGTTTAAAGCATGCTGTGATTACAGGTGAGTGTTCCGGTGAGACACTGAATATCTAATTAAACATGAGTGCTAGATGAGTGCTGGATCTCAGGACCTGACCCCAAGATGCCATCTGCTCCTGCTGCTTTCCTGGCATGCCTTCCTCATGTTGTGCTCCGGGATGAATGCTTCCTCACTCTCCACCTTCTTGTAGCCCTTCATAGCCATAAAGTGATTCAGGTTCTCCATGACAAGCCGTGCATTGTTGGCAACAAAGATTGTTCTGTCCTGCCAACAACCTTCTCTGAAATAGAGCTTCACATTTCAGCAATATTTAATATTTATACAAGTACAGTACGAAGATGGAAGCATTGTCTGATTTCCGGTGTACATGATTGTGCCTTGTTTCTGTCCTTAAACAGTGCGTAGCATTTTCTAGGACCTATCTTCTTTTGTTCTACAATGGATGCAGTTCTCTCATGTCGATCACTGTGTTTTCGTTTTCCAAAGGTTTTTCTTGAAGTACTTTGACATGCTAGTGGAACAGTGCTATAACCACAGCTAATATTCCTTTAAATTTTGCTGCATCATTCCATTTCATTCGTTATTACTTACTGAGAATTACTCAATATCCAGTAGCAGTCAGAAGTGATTCTTCTTCAAGGGATTTGTCACCATGTCATGTCATGTTTTCCGTGACGCACATTCCAAGAGTGTGGGGTCAATTAGAATATGAGCGAAACATTAAAACTCTACATTTACATACATTTAAAGCATCATACTCAAAGGTTCAACAGCCAACAGCCTATTACAAGTGAAGTGTGTGATAGTATCTCAATTAAATTCTTTGATTCTTTGTTATTAATGTTGTCCTGCTCTAACAAACCTCTGGACATGAGCTGCTGCTTTTGAATTTCATGTAGGTACTCTATTGTAAGATGACAATTTGGTTGAATTTGTTAGCGACTAATCTGAATGAAATGAAGGTTAAAAAGTCTAAGTGGAAACAACCATGAGAGTGCTTAAAGACTGATCACGTGACCTTCACCAGAAATGTCATTTTATACAAATTTTGGATTCCAACAATAAATGGGTCAAGACTGTATATACCTGTATACACCTATACACCAAGATACTGTAAGATACACCTGTCTGGTTGGTAGGACGTAACATGTAAATAAGAAAACCCTTTTCGTTCTGGCTCACCAATATTTTTGCGATAATTGATGTAAATCTTTCCTTTCCTGCTTTATTTTCTTTGCATCATCTAAGAGAACGAATTTAAATACCATGCAAATGTTAAAGTCATTGTCTTAGACGGTGATAAAGCTGTACAAAGTTCTAGAGAGCTCCGAGAGCTTGCTGCAGTGAAAATGTGGAGCTTTTATTTTTCACAGCTATTTGTCCTTTTTGGGATGACTGCAGGTTTTATGAGAGAATATAAGTATTTTCCCATGAGCATGACCTGGACTGATGCACAGAAGTACTGCAAACAAAACTACAGGGGTCTGGCTGTCATCACTACTGAGCAGGAAGTCCAGAGGATGCTAAATACTGGAGGAGACCTAACTTTAAATTGGATTGGTATGTACAGAAGCATGGTGAATCCAGCCATCTGGTTGTGGGAAGATGGAAAACAAAGTACTTTTTTCAGGTGGAAAATAGGTGAGCCTAATAATATAAATGGTAATGAGAACTGTGTTCACACGCAGCCATTTGGCTGGAATGATCGTTTCTGTGGAGAACATTTTCCTTTTTATTGTTACCGTATTTTAGTCTTGGTAAATGAGGAAAAGACATGGGAAGAGGCTGATAGTTATTGTAGAATGAATTACATTGGACTGGTCTCCCTGGTCTCTGAGACACAAATACAGCTGTTTGAACTGGAGAGCAATCAGACTCTGACTGACCAGGTGTGGATTGGTCTACGATTTCTGAATGGAAAATGGCTCAGTGTGAGCATGGAGCCATTGGGGACTCAACCGGTCTCACTGCCATCATGCCCGGTTGCACCCTACCGCTGTGGAGCTCACAACACCAAAACACACATTTTGGAAAACATAAACTGCGACGATAAGCTCAGTTTCATCTGCTACTACTAATGTGAGTATAGTAACTGATATCCAGAAGAAAACATCAGCAAAACTTTTTCTATTTCATTTCTCAGCGTTCCATATTATATTACCATATTAAGCTGCATTCAGTGATGAATTACATGTTGTTTTTTCTTCTTATATTTCTCTTTGAACAGATTCCAAATGAAGGATGATACCATGTAAACAATTGTGATTTCAGGGACTGGTGGCTCAAGCGGCTCTGGGTTATTGATTGGAGGATCGGGGTTCAAGCCTGGGCACTGACAAGCTGCCACTTTTGGGCCCTTGAGCCCCTTTCATAGTTGACCCTGTGCTCTGACCCCATGGGATATGTGAAGAAAAGAATTTTGCTGTAATGTGTATGCAACAAATCTTATGCAACAAAAGTGGCAAGCACCAAAAGTGCAAAGGCATCTATTTCTTCAGGTCTTAATATGTAGGAGGTTAGAATTGTGTTATTTAAAGTGGTTTAGTACTTTAACAAAACATCTATTAACAGTTAGAGATTGTGTTTCTTAGTCTGCATGAATATGTATATCTAAATAATTGGAGTATATGCATATAAATGTATTTAAATATTTAATTATTATTGATGTTTTCTATAATAGCTTGTAGGTACTGGATATTTTTTTTATCATTTTCATTAACCAGCACTAAAGATTAAAATTAGCATTTTAGGAGGGAAGGTTAGCATTAAAAAAATGAAGACATTCCTGTCTGCATATTTATATCTAATCTGGTGTACAGAGATACTCTTGAAATATGTCTTTATTTGTGTATTGATTGAAGATAATAAAGGTGCTCTTAAGCGCGTTCAAACTGCAAGTCTTAATGCTCAATTCGGATATTTTGCTCAGATCTGATTTTTTTGTTTGGCCGTTCACTTTTACCTTTTAAAATGTGGCCTATATCAGATACCAGTGGCCACGTTCACACTGCAGGTAAAAGTGGCCCAAATCTGATTTTTTTAGGGTCAAGTGACCAGATCAGACTTCTTCAGGAGTAGTGTGAACACTCAAATCTAGCTCATATCTGATTTTTTCAAATCAGATCTGGGCCACTTCCATATGTGGTCCTGAATCAGACCCAAATCTGATTTTTTCCAATGTGGCCGCAGTGTGAACAGCTAAGGCGGATTTGATGCGACTTTTACGTCAATCTACATCTACATTCGTCACAATTATGCGCCGGCGAAAACTTTTTTTTCCTTTTTTTGCGCCGGCGAAACCTTTTTTTTTTTTTTTTTTTTTTTTTTTTTTTTGCGCGGCGAAAACGTGAAATCCGCAAATCCACCTTGGTTGTTCACACTGCAGCCACATTGGAAAAAATCAGATTTGGGTCTGATTCAGGACCACATATGGAAGTGGTCTGAATCTGATTTGAAAAAAATCAGATCTGGGCTAGATTTGAGTGTTCACACTACTCCTGAAGAAGTCTGACCTGGTCACTTGACCCTAAAAAATTCAGATTTGGGCCACTTTTACCTACAGTGTGAACGTGGCCTTACTTGCAGTTCTCATTCATGCTCAGTTAAACTAACAAAGAGAAGTATAATTCATGCCATGCATTAAGGTCTTTAATTTTTTATGTTTTATTTGTAGTTTCTAAAGTATTATACAGATGTCCAGATCTCTAACTAAGGTTGTTTCTTTAGTAAGTTGCACACGTTTGAAGTTCATCAACTGTTGTTGTTTTGCTTGGCTGACCTGCAAGGTATCCGGTTGTTAGTCCACTTGTTTCTTTTGATTTTCCCTTTTTTTTTTTTTTTTTACATATTTAGAATATCTGACTATTTTCCCCAATGACAGCTCCCTGTTCTTCATGGTGGTTTATCCTTTAAACCACAAATGCTCTCTTCACAGATACAGAAACATAGCATTCATGCCTTGAGTAAACATTCAGAGCTATTGATTGTTTAAATAATCGATCTAACAGGGTACACCTGGGACACAAGAAACATGTCAGGATTATGTTTTAATTCAGACCCCTGCTTTATTACTCGGAAAATCCAGTTTATCAGTGAAAAATAATATTTAACACATTAATGCAACAGATATGCATTAGTGTAATCTACAGCCTTGGCCAAAAGTTTTGAGAATGGCACAAATATTAATTTTCACAACATCATACATTAGTGTACCATAGTAACACTGATGTATGATTACAAGCACTTCATGAGTGTCAAAGGGATTTATTGACAGTTACATTAAGTTTATTCAAAGAGTTAATAATTGATATGTTGACCCTTCTTTTTCGAGACCTCTGCAATTCACCCTGGCAGTCGATCAACTTCTGAGCCACGTCCTGACTGACGGCCCACCATTCTTGCATAATTAATGCTTGGAGTTTGTCAGAATTTGTGGGTTTTTAGTTTGTCCAGCTGCCTCTTGAAGATTGACCACAAGTTCTCAATGGGATTAAGTTCTGGGGAGTTTCCTGGCCATGGACCCAAAATTTTCTATGTTTTTCTAGGCAAGATGCTCAATCATGCTGGAAAAGGCATTGCTCATCCCCAAATGATGGTTGGAAGAAGTTGCTCTTAAAGGATTTTTAGTACCATTTTTTATTCATGGGTACATTACTATTTGTATATAGACACCTGATCATTATGGAGGTTTATTGGTTTGTTTTTCTATTACTCAGTTGCAGTGTAAATCAGTGTAATGTGCTGTGAGGTGGCAGATCTCGGTCAGACTGTGATCTACCTGGTAAAACAGAGCTCTGAATATGGGGTGTGTCAGATATTTATATCTATGGATGAGACGACCCCAAGGTGAAGAGTTGAAATTTCAAGTTGAAGTGACATTTTCTGTGGCTTTCACTAATAGGAGGAGTGGAAGGGTTACTCAATCACAACAGATCGATCCAGACTCAGTGTGTTCTATTGATTAAATTCATTCATTCATTTTCTACCACTTATCCAAGCTACCTCAGGTCATGGGGAGCCTCAGGCGTCATCAGGCATCAAGGCATCGCAGGGCACACACACACACACACACACACACACACACACTCTCATTCACTCACGCAATCACACACTATGGACAAATTTCCAGAGATGCCAATCAACCTACCATGCATGTCTTTGGACTGTGGGAGGAAACCGGAGTACCCGGAGGAAACCCCCGAGGCACGGGGAGAACATGCAAACTCCACACACACAAGGCGGAGGCGGGAATCGAACCCCCAACCCTGGAGGTGTGAGGAGAACGTGCTAACCACTAAGCCACCGTGCCCCCTGATTAAATTCAAATGCAACTTATTTCTGATTGAATACTGTAGCTTTAGGAGTTAGGAGAATAGTACACTGATTGTCAGGTGCAAAATAGGGAAAACACGTACATAAAAAAAGCATCTAGAAATACAGAGAATGGATGTAGCAAATAGGCAACACACAATGGGGGTGGAAATCAGTGAATTTACTAAATTCAAATTCAAATGCATTCAATTCAAATTAAATTCAAATTTATTTGTATAGCACTTTGACATTGTCCTAGAGCAGCATTACAGAACATAAACATAGAACAAAAGGTTAATAAAAAGAATAATATAAAGATTAATAGAATACAAAATTCAAGATTAATATTAGATATATTTACATGTGTTTGTATTTATCCCCAATAAGCAAGTCTGAGGTGACTCAGGTGACTGTGGTGAGGAAAAACTCCCTTTAATGGTTAAGGAAAGACCTTGAGAGGAACCAGACTCAAAGGGGAACCTCATCCTCATCTGGGTGACACTGGAGGGTGTGATTATAAATATACAGTCTGACAAATGTTGTATTGATGAGGAGGTTGTTGTCTTCAAAGACCACATGTAGTTGGCATCTCCTCTTTAGTATCGCAGAGTCTAACTGGAGCTGGTAGATCTCTAGATGCTTTAAGATCCTTACAGAGTCTACCTCATTTCAGAGGAGGTCCAAAATTTCATCGTTAATATATCATTAATTTACACAATGTGTTTTCATATATATATATATATATATATATATATATATATATATATATATATATATATATATATATATATATATATATATATATATATATATATAACATGATTTAATCATGTATTTTCACAATCTTGGATAAAATCAAACACCACAATCTCAGCTTAACTGTGAACTGAACTCGGGTCACTGCCAACCTGAAGAAGTCGCATGGACGTTACAGCATAGTGAAATTCTTTCTTTACATATACCAAATTTGGAGGTTGGGGTCAGAGCACAGGGCCAGCCATGATACAGCACCACTGGAGCAGTAAGAGTTAAGATAAGATAAGATACGTTATACCTTTATTCGTCCCACAATGGGGAAATTTCTCTGTTTTTATCCCCAATGAGCAAGTCTCAGAATTTCAATCATTTTGCACACACTGTACAATATTTCAGTTGTTGCTGTTTTTACACAATCTTATACACTATCTCAGGGACCTGCTGCTAAGAAACTGTGTTAATTCTAGTATTACTGCACGCAATATTGTCTGAACTTACAGTATTTACATATAGTATTGACACTGGTCGGTCAGCGCTGTTTTTTGTTTACTGTCTTTTGTGTATTGTCTTTTTTGTATTGTGTGTATTGTCTTGTAACCTTTTGTCTGCACTGTCTTTTGTCCTGCACTGTCTTGTCTGTCTTGTCCTGCATTGTTTTGTATGTATTGTCCTGCACTGTCTTGTCCTGCATTGTTTTGTATGTATTGTCCTGCACTGTCTTGTCTGTCTTGTCCTGCATTGTTTTGTATGTATTGTCCTGCACTGTCTTGTTTGTCTTGTCCTGCACTGTTTGCACCAGGTTGCACAGTTGCACTTTATGTGGCTAGGACTACTTACTAAGTCCTTAGCCCTGTCTTTGTTTTATGTAGCACCATGATCCTGGAGAAACGTTGTCTCATTTCACTGTGTACTGCAACAGCTATATATGGTTGAAATGAAAATAAAAGCTTCTTGACTTGACTTGACTCTAAGGTTAAGGAGCCTTGCTCAAGGGCCCCAACAGTGGCAGCTTGGCAGCGCTGGGGTTTGAACCATGATCAACCGCTTGAGCCACGACTGCCTTAACAACTACAACAACTGTTGTTAAAAGTCTTACTACTTAAAAATCTAAACACTAAAGACAAGCATGACTTTACTGAGAACCAACAAAACCGGGATCCCTTCTGACCATAACAGCAGTGTACTAGATTCTTACATATTGGTTCTTTAGGTCATGTCTTGACCTCTCGCCACAATTATTCTTCCTATGTTTAACTCGATAACCTCAGGCTAGCCTGAGGTTGTTTTCTGGCACACATCTTTCATTGCCCATCTTTAAAGTCGTTGTTGGGCTTAGTTTTGCAGGAAAGCACACTGGTTATAAAATTCACTGGATATAGACAACATCCAGTATATATTTAAAGTTTGATCATATATATTACATAACTAATATGAAACTAAGATCACAGCGACTCCGGCCAAGGATCAAAATCAACAGCGCTAAAAAGTGTGAACAACCAATAACATATATATTATATATATTAATGGTTACATAATATTATATACAGAAAACAGAATAAAACAGAATAAAAAATATTACATACAACAACATAACCACAATATTTCATAATGTAATGGTGTCTTTTAATAGAAACACTACCATCTGAATTCATCACATTCATGCTTTATAAAACAGAAACGTGTCAATAGAAACAACACTTGCATATTGAGAAAAATACGAGCAAACACTTAAATATGTGCAAGCACGGAAATCACGTGCAAATACACATTTAAATACATTCAAACGCATGCAATTGTGCAAAACGTGCAAATGCAAAACACACGTGCACGCGCATCGAACTCAGATTTTTAAATATTTTGGCACATAGAGGTAAATTGTGCCCGCAGACGAGCGTCCCCTGGTGGCCACCGTAGGATAAACAATAACGTTCACCCTCCACGGCGGCAGGTGGCGCTGCTGCGCGTGCTACCGATTCCGTTTTTACGCGCGTGTTTTTCCCTTTTGTTTTCTTTCCAGAAACGCGTTTCATACGACATTTGACTGTCTTCGTTTGAGGTGGAAAAGTAGATAAAACACACAAACATGAGTAAAGCACATCCACCAGAGTTAAAGAAGTAAGTATGTGGAGATAAACGTGTGGTTTAAACCGTCATCTGTGGCGTTTAAACCGCTTTCTCATCGTGTTCGTTAGCATGTTTGGCTAATTAGCCGGTTAGCATGTTGAATCACCTCAGAACTGAAACACAAAACCCTTTAAATTACATCGTTAATTCTCTGTTTTTCAAGAAAATAGACGTATTAAAGTGTTGGAAATGTAATTTATTTATATAAATATGTTCTTTCTTTTGCAGGTTTATGGATAAGAAACTGTCACGTGAGTAGATTTATTATTATTAACTTCTAAACTAACTAATGTTAAGTGGGGTTTATTTTATTTGTTGCTATAATAACAGACAATCCCGAACGAACAGGATTTTGACCCTGAATTATGTGAATTTCTGTATAGATTTATTCTAATGTTTGCTCCAGATGAATGTTCCTTACATTGGATGTAGTGTGAGGTCTAAGGGCTGATTTACAGAACTTCACATATTCATACATAGGGCCGGGCGATAAGGCTGAAAACTGTATCACGATATCAGTGTTTCGTATCGGTCGATATCGATAATTATTGATATTTTTTATGACCCATTTAAAATAAGGACCAGGAGAAAAATCTATTACATTTAAACATTTTTATTTTAAACTTTAACCTTCCTCTGATCGTAATCCCCTCAGTTATTAAGACAGAAATGTTAACAACCAGGAAAACTCAAATAATTATAATGTAAACATAAGTCTAAAGTCACAATGAACACTTAACACTTATCTCTTAACATTTAAGGTGCAAAATGTAAGAAATGCTTAATAGAGTAATAAAATATTGCGAAGTATTAAGTATAAACATAGAGAAACGGTCTTGCATAATTTGCAGACGTCATTGGTGTGACTACGGTCAGACTTACAATATCTAAAAAACTGCCATACTTGTGAGCTGACTTTTCCTCTTTTATTTACAATTTCCTCACTCGCATGCGGATCTCTCGAGTCTGGTCTGGTTCCTCTTAAGGTTTCTTCATCGTCGGGAGTTTTTTCCTCACCTCGGGCTTGTTCGTTAGAGATAAATGTTAGAGATGTGTAGTAACTTGAACATTTTTATTGTTTCTGTACTTCTGTAAAGATACTTTGAGACAATGTCGATTGTTAAAAGCGCTACAAAAATATATTGATTTAAAAATAATATAAAAAAAATCGATTATTGCGGTCAGTGTTTGGTTATAGACAGAATTAATTAATTTATTCTGTATTATTTAGTACACCTGAAGGGTCAGAAGTGATTTCCACAGCATGACACATCAGCACCAAAACAGTTTTGTCCAGCTGGTTTACTAGTAAAACAATAAAATGTTCACTGAGTTCATCCACAGCCTTGTTAAGCACAGCTTCAAAACCACATTGTTGTTCTTCTTATTATTATTATTATTATTATGGGATGTATTTCTACATCCAATTTTAGTAAAGTTTAGTATAAATTTTTGTACAAGACAAACCAGATTACACATGCTGATATTTTTTCTACTCATCTGAATGTTGTTGAATTCCAGTCCTCTGAATATTACCAGGCGCAGCTGATTTGCATTTGTTGTAGCTGCCCATAAAACTCTAGCTAAATTACTGGGTTCTACAAAAGTTTTATTTGACATTTTTAAGGAAAAAGTAGTTAATCAAAGATGTGGTGCGTGTGTGTGTGTGTGTGTGTGTGTGTTCATCTTGCTACCTCATGTGATTGGTTAATGAATGGTATCCTGCTATATGGTTATAAATAAATGCAAGAAAAACATGTTTTGAACCAGCTGAACATTTTGCCCTTCCCTTTCTTTATTAAACCTTTAGTGAAGCTGAATGGTGGTCGCCACGTCCAAGGAATCCTGCGAGGATTCGATCCGTTTATGAATCTGGTGGTGGATGACAGCATTGAAATGTCCGCCGGTGGGCAGCAGAACACTATTGGCATGGTGGTCAGTAATCTTGTTTCCCTTCATTGTAAATGTAGCTAGTCAACTGTGAGTCAGAAGCATTTGGGGTATTTTGTGAAACTAATTAAACATGTAACAGTACCACAGGACACACAGCTATGTCAGTAGGTTGAGTTGCTTTTATTTTCCTGAGCTGTTTTCTCTTTATTTACAGGTCATAAGAGGAAACAGTATTATCATGCTGGAGGCTCTGGAGAGAGTATGATAATGACTTTCCTTCGTCCTTGAACCCTTCTTGTTTTTTGGATCTGCAATGTGTGAATGAGCTTTTTTTTTTTTTTTTTTTTTTTTTTATTATTTTATATAATGTTAGAATTGTTTGCTTTTGAAATCAATAAATGGTGAATAAACTGTCATTGTGTCACTTATTTTATATTTTGTTTATGGAAATATTACTGGACCAAAAGTGCAATTGGGCTCATGAGGCGTTTCTTAATTCTTCTGGTTCTTTTGAGTGGTTTTGTGCAATATTATTCAATACATTTCTTCTTTAGCTTTTTATGTTCGTCAGCTTACTTCAACTTTAAAATGAAAACTTTTACGCCCTGTTTTTGTTTTGACAGAGAGCAAGAAATTTTGATTTAATCGTTGATCCTGTGGAGGATTAGTTTGTTTGTAAGGGGAAACTATTTCGTGTGAAAAAGAGTAATCTTAAGTAATCTTATGAGGTTCACTGACAATATGGCTGCTATTTGATAATTATCTCTAATGGGGTGAAGCCTAATTCATTCAAGCAGCTATAATTATGTCGCTTTGTAGAAGCCAACATTCTGTTTTCCTATTTAAGCTTAGACAAAAATTTATCAAGAGTAACTCCTCCTAGGGCTTTCGAGCCACATGCACCAAATTCGGATATTTTGTAGACCCTGGTCTGAAGTTTGTTGCTATTACTTTTATAAGCGATCTGAGTACCAGTACTTCCGGTACCGGGTCTCAAAGTGGCCTTTTTCCCATAGACTCCCATTATAAAGTTTGGAGGTTTATAACTCGGCAAGCTTTCGAACTCTCTACACCAAACTCAGCTCCTTTAGGGTGATACTCTGAACAAACTTTTACATTGGTGTACCGACTGGCCTTCCGGTTGTCCCGCAGCCCCGCCCCCAAAATATGCAAAATCAAAAAAGTTTTTACAACATGGACATGTGACATATCAAAACACTCAGAACGAGGGGAACTTCCTCAAGTGTATGCTGATGATGTCACGTGAAAACAAAAAACAGTACAACATGGACATGTGGCATATCAAAACATCCAAGGAGGGGAATTGCGTCACCGGTTTTCAGATGACGTCACATGCTCGTCTCCACTTGCCTCCAAATGTATTGGCACCCTAGCACTCCACTAGATTTCACAAGTTTTATGTCCACTTGCCTCCAAAAAGCACCGGCAATTGCGAATACTTGCCTCGTCAAAGCCAACATCAAAGTTTGTTGCGACAACTTTACAAATCTAGTTCATTATTTAAGCTTAATGTGGCTCTTTGGGACAAGTTTCTGTGGATGAAAGCTGGGATTTGGGCGGTGTCACAAAACTGTTTCTCAGAACTGACGTTCCAAGTGAACTGAAATTTATTGGTTTTTTTTTTGTCCTGACTCATTTGCATGTATGACTGTATTGTCTTTTTGGACCATTTAGCCCATGCAAATGTTTGGTCATTAGCAACTATCCCAGGAATTTTGCTATATTATTTTAAATTGTGTCAAATGACTCATTTTGGTGCATAAATAATAAAAACATGCTGTCTTTTTTTAATTATTTTTTTTATTTAAGGATCAAAATTACCCAAATTACTGATCAATTCAATGTTGTTTCAACACATTTAAATTCTATACTTTTATTGTCTGTTCAAACTTTAAACAGATGAGAGACCCCAAAAAAAGTCCTTCAGTATTTAATTGTTTTGAAATGTATCTTTCAAATTATGAGAATTTATTTGACACTTGTCAAATCAAGGGCTTGATTTATAGTGTTAAAAATATGCCGTAAATTTGCACTTCCTGCTCAGTCTACACAATTTGGCAGTAACCTGGTGTTCATTGGTTCTTCTGAACCAATTATCAAAGCAATTTGCTGATAGTTTGGGGTTATTATTGTAAACGTTTGTCCAAATTTGACCTAATGGTTGAACTAAAAGGCTTGAGTGGCCAAATAAAATTGCTGTAAATGTAGCTTAGATTGTCCTTGATCACTTTGCCAGATGTAAGAAAAAAGTGTGGAAGAAGAAGAAGAATGAACCACATTCGCTATTGGATGAACCTTCAGTGCTTGGCCCCCTCACTCACTCACTCATTTTCTACCGCTTATCCGAACTACCTCGGGTCACGGGGAGCCTGTGCCTAACTCAGGCGTCATCGGGCATCAAGGCAGGATACACCCTGGACGGAGTGCCAACCCATGGACAATTTTCCAGAGATGCCAATCAACCTACCATGCATGTCTTTGGACCGGGGGGAGGAAACCGGAGTACCCGGAGGAAACCCCCGAGGCACGGGGAGAACATGCAAACTCCACACACACAAGGCGGAGGCAGGAATCGAACCCCCAACCCTGGAGGTGTGAGGCGAGCGTGCTAACCACTAAGCCACCGTGCTCCCCTGCTTGGCCCAATAATTATTATTAAACAAGGAGAAACTGGTGTGTAACTGAAAATTAAGCTTTTTAAACTCGAGTAAATACTTTTATTGGCTAGCAAAGTGTTTTGCCAAGCATCAGTTCAAAACAATGACTAGGTTGGCTGGCTTCATGTGTCTTGCAGGACGTCGGTAGCTGTTGAGCTGTGATATGGCAGAGCTGGCCAGTGGCTGGGAAAAGACCAAACTGTAGAGAAAGGACATTTCTCATAATAGTACACTGTGGTGTTTATAACAGTTTATAATCACACCCTCCAGTGTCACCCAAATGAGGACAAGGTTCCCTTTTGTGTCTGGTTCCTCTCAAGGTTTCTTCTCTTCCATCTAAGGGAGTTTTTCCTCACCACAGTCACCTCAGAGTTCATTATTGATAACTAAAGATAGATTTAAACATATAATAATCTGTAAAGCTGCTTTAAGACAACGTCCATTGTTAAAAGCGCTATACAAATAGAATTGGATTTAAATGGAGTGTAAAGTGTGCTAGAAACTATTTCTAGCTTGATCATAGATTCTAGACTGGTTCATCATGCTCTTGAAATATCATTAAGACCATCTGTGACTGGCGAGTGCGTACAGCTTGGTGAAAAACAGGGAAACCCTTAACTATATCACCCACAGATGGGTTGAGAGACTGAAAATAACACATCAATTTTATAAAGTTTTCCCGCTATGAACTCTGGAAGGGCCGTTAATTAGGATCTTAGTTCAAATAGTTGTGTTAGAACATGAAAAAACAGTATAATGTGTGGAATAGAGTTTTTTTCCTGGGTTTTGTCAGCTGATTCCCAGCAACCAGTAAGATTATTGTTTGTTACATAAAAGCTTCTTACCTTTTTGTTTAAAATCTGTAAACATTTCTTTTCTAGTTTAAAAGTTTAAATTATTGTTCAAATTATTAAATCATCTTATCTATGCCACTGTTGGGCCCTTGAGCAAGGCCCTTAACCCTCTCTGCTCCATGGGTGCTGTATCATAACTGACCCTGTGCTCTGACCCCAACCTCCAAAGTTATGTGAAGAAAGAATTTCACTATGCTGTAATGTACATGTGACGTACATCATATCGCTATCCATCTTTTGCGGACACAGTGTGTTATTATGAGTAATGTCCCAGCCAATGCCTGTGTACAAACTCCTGAAACGCTAAACACACTAATACTCTCATGAGATCAGTATGTAGCATTAAATCGTGTGAGGTTCAAGACTTGTGTTTATGGGTTCAAACCCAAATGAGACATAAATGATCATATCTCTCCTTATTACACTAAATCAGTGGGATTTGCTTTATGGAGCCAAATCCAAATTCTTATGAACGACTGTCACTTAAAATGTTTACCGACGGGATTTTGGGTGAAATAATATATTAGCATGGAAGCTCAGGCGCACAACTAAACTTTTCTTTGAAGATTTTTTAAGTGAAGGGAAAATTGCGTATATTTAAAATGTTTATCATTTAACAAGGACATTGTCAAAATGGTAGCGTTTTCTTATCACTATTATTATTACTGGAAGCACACACACACACACACACACACACACACGGAAACATTGCTTGCAGACAATCAGACAGAAAAACACACTTTATCTCAGGTCTGAGGCGTTAAAAACATTGTGTACACTTTTATACTGCTAGAGTGAAAAGCAATACAGCTCGCAGCTTCCATGAACGAAATACTGCTTGGTTTTACAAAGGTGTTGGTGTTGGGAACAATGCAGTTACAAAACAAATCTGCCTGTAAATCATCTACAATTCGATAACACTGAAAGATTGTACCACAAAAAGTGCATTTTTTTTTTTTTAACTTCATATAATTAAACAAAATATTAAACTTCATCTGAAAGTCTAAGATGAACGGGTTGTGCAGAATGAGCATGACACTACGCATGGCAATTTCTTCTTTTTTTCTTTCTTTCTTTCTTTCTTTTTTTTTAATTCACAATGTACAGCCAAAAGCTCCTACATCATGAACTAAAGAATAAAACACATTTGAAAAGAACACTGGTAGGATATTTAATCTGTATGGCGTTCGCTCATATCAAGGAAACCAAAGCGTTATTGTATCTCTGTAGATGTAAAACGGCTAAAAGTTTGTGTGTGTGTGTGTGTGTGTGTGTGTGTGTGTGTTTCTCGTTTTTTACCCTCCCACCCACATTATGCTGATGGCACACATTTTGGTCCGTGGACAAATTCATGTATTCAGAGATGCGATAATATTTGGAGAAATGAGAGGAGCTGATTTGATGTCAGTTCAGTCTGTGATCAGGATAATGCTGAGGAATCATCAGGCACAGAGACGTTACAGGAAGTAGTCGGGTGTCCGGCGGGTGACGTGCGGTTCCCCTCTCCTTGGCGCCGGGTCGAACTGCAAACTAAAGACAAGCGTAGGCGGTGTTAAATATTCTGTAATGGTGTTAAGTCTCTTTTCTTTAAATAAGTTCTAAAGTTCGGAGATGCTTCGCTATTTATGTTCGTCTTGGCAACAAATTTCGTTAAAAGCTCTTCGTCATAACTTCATAACTTGTACGCGCTAAGTTTATACAGAATAATCTTTAAAAAAAAAAAAAAAGACCATATTTATATTCATAGTGTAATTATCTAAACATCTATCCAGGAGCAACAGACAGTTACATGAGTTTACACTCACAATGAGTACTTGAGAGTGTCGTCGAGCTCCATGATGGCCGCCTGATTGCCGCAGCGGTAGCAGTAATTCGGAGCGCTGAAGATCGTGACGACGTTCCGCTCGTGACACCAGTTGTAGCCCTGGAAGATTTTATTTTTTATTTTTTAATATATACACATCAGACTGCGCTCTGCCACACTAACGAATATCAACATAACTCATGAACGCAACAGAAAATAAAATCTGAATAAATAAATAAATGAATGAATGAATGAATGAATAAATAAATAAAAGTCTTTTTCATATGACATCATATTTCACCCAATAAAAATATAATTATTATAATTTATATTACATTACATAAATAATTATCATAATTATAATAAACTCCACGCTTCTCTTCTGAGAAGGTTTAACACCTGATGATTTGTATTGAATTCATTCAGCTACAAGAGCATTAGTGAGATCAGACTCTGATGTCGGGATGTTGACGAATTTCCAGTTCATCAACGTCCCAAAGGTGTTGGGTGGTGTTGAGTCAGAGTCAGGGCTCAGTGCAGGACACATTCGAGATCTTCCACTCTAACCTTCACCTCTACACCGTGTCTTCATGGAGCTCAGGAGCTCTGTGTACAGGAACAGTGTCATGCTGGAAGCATCGTCATGATCGAGCCTCTTAGCTCCAATGAAGAGGAACGTTAAAGCTACATCACACAAAGACATTCTATACAATTGTGTGCTTCAGACTTTGTTTGTAGAAGAACTACATACGGGTTTGATGATCAGGGTGAAGGTCACTTTGTAGTGCATGACATTCATGAAATCTTGACATGATCTACATTTTCAGATGTTGTTTAGCAAAAGATTAACACAATACTATAAAAACAGCGATAGAAACTGTACTGATGTCTTCCTGACACACAACGTCACTAAGATGTATGTACGTGTGTGTGTGTGTGTGTGTGTGTGTATCTGGGTTAATTCAGTTCATTGTGCGTCTTAGTATTAAGATTGATGGACCAGACTTGTTATAGAACCATGAGAGTTTGTTTTACCTCCATGACTAACTGGTGAGCTCTGGACACCAGGGTCAGGGAGTTGGCGTGATTGAAGGTTTCTGAGATGTCTTGACCGAACGTGTAGCCGGCTCCTCTAGGTGAAATCCCCCAGCCACCGCGGTCATCGGGGTCCGACCACAACAGGTCGCACATGGGGCCCTGTCAATCACACAGCCGTAGGATGGGTGTTAAATTATCACAAAGAAGAATGTTACAGTCTGTAGTGCCAACAAATCAGAATCAAATCAGAATCCGAATCAGAAAGAGCTTTATTACCAAGTGTGCTTGCACATACAAGGAATTTGTTTTAGTGTCATACGCTTCCAGTTGAGTCGTTAAGAGCGTTGGTCTTCTTAGCCGCTCTAATCTCCTTATTCAGTGTGTTCCTGGCCTGACTGTACAAGACCCTGTCTCCATTTCTGTAGGCATCCTCTTTGAGTTTTGCTGTAAACCATGGCTTATTGTTGGATGTTAGATGACTTGCATTTACATTTCCAGCATTCGGCAGACGCCCTTATGGGGATGTGGTAGCCTAGTGGTTAAGGTGTTGGGGTACCAATCGGAAGGTTGTGAGTTCAAGTCCTACGTCCACCAAGCTGCCACTGCTGGGCCCCTGAGCAAGGCCCTTAACCCTCAAATGCTCAGTTGTATAAAAATGAGATAAAAATGTAAGTCGCTCTGGATAACGGCGTCTGTTAAATGCTCTAAATGTAAATGTAATGTTATCCAGAGCGACTTACATGATCGCTTTTTTTTATACAACTGAGCAATTGAAGGTTAAGGGCCTTGCTCAGGGGCCCAACAATGGCAGCTTCTTAGTGGACCTGGGATCGAACTCACAACCTTCCGATTGATAGCCCAACACCTTAATCACTAGGCTACCACACGCCCCATAGAAACTGATATATAAAGTTACCGTCTCAGTGAGCTCGTCCAGATCGTTGGCAGCAGCTCAAAATCACTCTAATTAGTGAGGCTTGTAAAACCTGCTCTGTTTCGTTGGTCCATCTAAATCTGAGACTTGTTACTATGACTACAAATAGATATAAGGTTTGCAAAATCAAGTATCTAGCTATGTTATCTGTGTGTGTGAAGAAGAAGAATCAGAATAAATCCTTCAAAATCTTTGATATTTATTAAAAACAAATGTAAAACTATGAAGCCTATTTCTACATAGAAGCTTTAACTGTTCTAAAGGAATGTAAAAGTCTCTCGAGTTTTCCGATTGCAATCTTTACAAAGATGTGCCTTTTAATTCCAGGAGCCGACACGATGTTCTATATCACTATAAAGCTTTTTAAACTAAATGCAATTCAGTCACATTCGTATGAGAACATTCGTGTAATCTTGTAAAATGGAATTAACCACCGAGGGAGGAAAAAAACGGCACTAGAAAACTCGCTGCTTTGTAGAACAGTTAGCTTAGAAACAGACCTCATGTGGGACTTCCTGGATGCGGTCCAGGGCTCGAATGTGATCCAGCGTATCGATGGACGGAGATAGTCCTCCATGGAGACAGAAAATCTACAAGAAAAAAATTTGAGTTGTGATTACGGTGTCCATAAATAGCTGGGATCCTCAAATGTTAAGATGTGAAAGGTATAATTTTACACATTGATATTGAAGAAGAGCTCAATTTAAACTTTGAAGGTCAAAGTCTGGGAAAACAATAAGACCTCATTTGTTAACTTTAAAACAAACAGTCTTTTGGATAGATTGATTATTTGTCCTCTCTGGTTTAAAAGACTAAGTTCTTAAAGACAATACACACTCAGGCAGAATTCAGGGCAGTTTCCCAAACCACATGCCCAAACTATTCTGTGCACTAAGTCTGAGTATATAATTATGTTAAAAAATAAAATCCTTTATTGTTTTTTTTTATAAATGTAACTGTCATCGTTAGTAAACACCAAAGAAACGAGCAAAACTTCTCTGATTCCTCACTGGGGACGAATTTCAACAAGGCTTTGAGTATCTCTGAGGCCGACAGATGTAGCTGTAGACCATGGTCATTAGCACAATTCGAGATAAAATAGAGATTCAAGAACAAATCCATCACCTCTGTTTGCTTTCGGTGTTTGTATTTATTTCCTATTCATGTTCTGCATGTATTTTACTCCAGCGACAGGCACAAGCCGGATGCTAGCGTCAGCAAACTCGACGTACATATTTACACACCGACATAAGCAGATGCAGCAGATATCCCACTCTCGCCCAATATGACCAATATTAAAAATGTAAATCATAAATAAATAAATAAAGGAATGAAGGAGAAAAAAAACACACAACTTCCTTCTTGTCTTTAAAAATCTACAATGAGAACAAATCAACTACTGGTTAGAAATTGTATTCTAGTGTAATATTTGATTCTTTTACTGTCTTGTAAGCATGTATTTACACTGTGTTGGCAAAAAACTCCTGCCAAACAGCATGTAGTCTGGCTTCATTTCTTGTTTTTTTCTGTCAGAATCATTCGCAACAAACCCTGAAACTCAGTCATCGTTTTTGTCTTTAACGCACTGGAGATGTAATAATGTTACCTGTGTGTCCACCAGGGCAGTGAGGGGAAGGTAGTCAAAAAGGTCAGTGAAATATTTCCAAACGTTTGCGTTCCCATATTTTCTCAGGCACTCATCGTAGAAGCCGTAAACCTGCGTGATCTGTCTGCTTTCGTGGTTCCCTCTGAGGATGGTGATTCGCTCTCTATATCGAACCTGAGAAATTACAAATAATACACTACTGAGCTCCTTCACACATGCACGATCGGAGACACTTAACTAACGTTGAGAAGCTTCCTTATTATTATCTGGAAATATTTTGTCTTGATGAATAGTCTTTACCTTTAAACACACTAGAAGGGTGACAGTCTCTACAGAGTAATAGCCTCGGTCCACATAGTCACCCATGAAGAGATAATTGGTGTCTGGTGATTTCCCGCCGATCTTAAATAGCTCCATGAGATCGTGGAATTGCCCATGGACATCTCCACACACCGTGACTGGACAACGCACCTCCTGAACGTTGGACTCCTTGGATAAAATCTCTTTAGCCTGGCAATCAGACGAATAAAGATGTGACTACAACAAAGACGCTGTGTACGCGACAATTTACCTACCGAATTGGGAAGGAAATTTGGACATAAAAAGATTAAATAGCAGTTCCCAGAAAAGGTTATTTGGATTAATAATAACAGAAGATGCAGAATCAAATAATTATTTGACGACTATTAGGCCCATCTTTCTAAAATGCCAAATGAAGGCATATTAATTATTCTAAATGTAATTAGCCAAATGACTAATGATCTAAAAAGACGCATGCAAATGCAATAAATGTGCCTATAGTTGTCTAAATCCCAACTATCACGGTATGATTTCCTCACACAGTCAACACAAAGCTTTGAAGAAGTTACTGCATGAGACAAGCACAACAATAAAATGGAAATAAGTCTAATCGATCGAGTACGTAATCGAATACAGACGGTGAAAAATGATCCCGTGCTTCCATATCATCATCAACACAGAGTCATTTACTACATTTACATTTACAGCATTTAGCAGACTACAAACGAGTAAATGACGTAAGGAAACGATGCAATAAAAAGAAAAGTATTCCTCGCTGAATAGACAACGTGAAGAGACAACGTGGTGAAACGTCGTGAATTTTTACCTCCTCACATGAGGTAACTTATAATTCTTTGTAAAAAAATCTTTCGTTCTAGGTTATATAGGTGAAGGTCAGTGAGGCGGCTCTCAGTGGAATGAGAATGAAATATTTTGATGCTAAAATTTTATTTATTTAAATTTCCTGAACTTTATTTCTGATTTTGAGATCCATGCCAAAGAACATGACACTAGAAAATGCTTAGTTTTACATATATATATATATAAAATTATATAGTAAAAAAGTTCCATTTTTTTCATGTAAAGGGTTTATAATTATTAGGGTTTATTATATATTTAGGTATATTACCAATATAATTAATATAATTATACCAAACTATTTTCTCCTCAGGTTTATATGTTTAGAGGAATTTTAAGAGCGCCATTTCTTCACAAACAAATGAAGGGGGCGTAAACTTTCGCACATCGCGGTAAACAAAGGCTGCCAAACAGTTTCCTAATAACAACAAACCCGGGTGTGATTTTATTTTTCCTCAGGTGTTATTTGTCAGAGCAAATTTCAACTCCAACACCGAAATAATCTACAAAAATCACCACCTTGTCTGTGGGGTGTTAAACGTCTGCCTGACAACGGGCGCCATTACAGCTGACACACCCCACCAAATCTGGTTGCTACCTGCAGTGCACTCAGAAACAGCCAATCAGCGTCTTCCGGAGGCGGCACGACAACCAATGAGTTGCCAACTAAGCAGGACTCTCAGCCAATAAAAACAGAACTAACCGCCGCCATCTTTAGAATCGAACATCCAGTAGCTACGGTAACTCGCCTTTATTCAGGCTACAGTAAACATGCACGAAAGTGTGCGTTCAATAACAAGTGTTAAGACGGGTTTAAGAGATCTACTTACTTTCTCGCATAGAAATTTAACCTGGTTCTCCGACAGCTGCTTGCACTCGTTCAGCTGCTCGATCCATTGATCCAGTTCTTTTGTAAACACCTTCTCATCCATAATCACCAGCCAAAAGCAAAGAAAAGAGAGAAATAAATCGTTAAAATGAGGATTTTTTTCCCGTCTAGAACACGATGTATTTGTGTTAGCTACTAAAGCTAATCCGGGTCTCGCTTCATCCGGGTCCTTCTCCGATTAAAAATATATACAGCCACGAATCAGCTCGATTCTACACATGTATGATCCTAATGTAAAGAAAATATTGTACAAGCTTTTGAAACGAGTGCTAAATAAAATCAGAAGGACAGAATTATAGACCCCGATGATTCCGAATCTGAAGCCTGCACCGCGCAGGAAGCAAAGAGGAAGCTGAGCAGCGTTCAACTGACTGGGCGCGTTACATCACGTTGTGCAGTATCTGGTTTTCTAATGACGTGCACTGTTGTAATTCTGCAGCCTGTCAGGAATATTGGATTTTTTTTTAATCAGTACTGTATTAACCTTCTGTTTCATGTAGAAAGGTCATATAGTGTTCATTTTATTGTTCCCAAATATTAAAAATAACCTAGAGAGCACAAAAGTAGCCTTGATGTTGGAAGTGTTTTCATTTAATCACAATTTAATTTGCTAATAAAGAATATTGAGCTGAACTGAATTAAATGCTGTAAACAAAAAAGAAAAACAAATAAATCCTTCTTTGAAAAAAGTTTTTTTTTTCTTTTTGCACGTTTTCTTTTTAGTAATATGTAGTCAATAATGTGTTATTTAATAATAATAATAATAATAATAATATAATAATAATAATAATTATTATTATTATTATTATTATTATATTATTATTATTTATTAATAATAATACAATAATAATTTAATATAAAAATAATTCAAAATTTTAATTGGTAATCTGACTTCCCAGTCTAAACCTTGAGCTAAATTGTAATTATGTACTATTACGTAATAGTTAAATATGTAATTAGTTAATTGATTAAAATATTAACTAACTAATTACAAACAACTGTAATTAGTTAGTTAATTAAAAAGAAAGGTAGAGTTTAATTCTATTCCTAATAAGCTTCTGATGGAGAAAGGTTATTGAAGCTATTTTAGTGTTTAGTGTTTATTTTAGTATTTTATTATAGAAGGTTTGAAGGTATATTTTGTGTATCTTGTCTTTATAGTAGGACCATATTTTTTAAGATATACTATATGCGATACATATATTATTCTCTGGGATTTCTATAAAAATCTGTGATTGACTCAATCATACAGACAACCATATAATAAAATATGCAAAAAGCAGGTTTACACTAGTTTTTATTTTGCTGTAAAATATCACAAAGATCAAGTGCTGTGACGGGGAGTTTATTAGGGTACCAAGTCTAATTCAAAACAATTTGGCACAATGTTGTTGAAGGCACCCCTGCTGCTGTGAGAGGAGGTGTTTCTATCAGCAGGGTGGAGGGAAGAGGAGAGGAGATGCTGCTGCCTGTGATGATAATAATAGACCACTGAGCAAATCTCTGCATTTCTAACCCAACCTCATTTTATATAATCAGTTATCCAAAATATGAACACGTTATAAAGACAAGACGAAAGCCATACACACACATTCTTCATCGTTCTCATCTATTAACAGCAAAAGAACCCATCAGGGTTTATAAAATTTGCCCTAACTCTTTGTGGCCTACCTTTTTACATGGTCAGAATAATCAAAAACTCACTCTCTCACTCACTCACTCATCTTCTACCGCTTATCCGAACTACCTCGGGTCATGGGGAGCCTGTGCCTATCTCAGGCGTCATTGGGCATCAAGGTAGGATACACCCTGGACGGAGTGCCAACCCATCGCAGGGCACACACACACTCTCATTCTAATCAAAAACTTGGAATGAAATTTTCAATCACGTCAGGATTAAACTGCTGATGCAGATACAAAAGTGCAGCACTAAGCCTAAGCACTTGAGGTCAAGTCCGGTCACAAGCCAAATGGGCCGCGGTCCAATAATGTACTTACCATTGTAATTACTGAAATTGGCTGCCCCACATACTTAATCCTCAGTGCTGAAATACCACAGGAATACATAATAAATGTTTCAAGGTGCATCATATTCTACTAACCTAATAAAACTTATAAAACATTGTTTTCATTGTTATACATTATACTTTACATTAGACAATGTTTATTCATTCATACCTGTTCAGTAACAGTTTTATCCGTTATGTCTCAGTGGATCCAGAGCACAGAGACTGAACACTGGATGGAACACCAGTCCATCTTAGAGCATCATACACACACAAACACTCACAATTTATATTTAACAATCCACTTAATTGCATAATTTTTGGAAAACCTTCCCAGACACGAAGAACAAGAACATACAAAAAAAAGGCCAGACAGACAAAAACCTGACTTCAGAGTTGAACCCGGGGACCCTGGACCCAGCAACAGCAGCACTGTGCTGGTACAGTAGTGCCTCGCTTTAAGTAAATCATGGTATGATGGTCTTGTTTGATTTATAATTATTTTTATCCATTTAATGTGAGACACTTGTATACAAAGACAGTTACAAGTAAAGCAGAATCCAATGCGTTATCAACATGTTCAACCTTCTGTTCACTAGAAAAAAGACTTTTTTCTACATTTATCCTTGTGATATTAACATACATATATTGTTTATTGTCCTTTACTCACATTCTGTAGCTTGTCAATATCTAATTGTATTGTATTGTATTGTATTGTATTGTATTGGGATGTGGGATGTAGTAGTGGGATTGTGGTTAAGGTGTTGGACCACTGATCGGAAGGTCATGTGTTTGAATCCCAGGTTCATAAAGCTGCCACTGCTGTGCCCCTGAGCAAGGCCCTTAATGCTCAGTTGTATAAATTGAAATAAAAATGTAAGTCACTCTGAAAAAGGGTTTCTGCTAAATGCCGTAATTGTACTGTATTGTCTCCCTGCACTCACTTGAATCCTTGAGCACATCCTTTAGACTTAATTTGCTTAGACCAGGGTGTTGGTATGGGCCAATATTTCATTCCAACCAAGCAGAAGCCATGTGAGTCTACTGAAAGACAACATCAACTAATTAAACAGGTGGAATCAAGTGTGGCTCCTGCTTGATTGGTAAGAAAACTGCACAAACACGGGCTCTTTGTGGATGAGATTGAACAACTCTGGTGTAGATGATTGATTGTATCCTGTTTATGTTATATGTCAGCATCTGGATTAGAACAACAGATGTAAAAGTACTCAAACCTAAGAATGTAAAGCAGCATGAAATGTTGTGTATGGATCTCCAATTGCCGGTTTTTCTGCTACACCAGGTAATGATTTTGATATCGGGATGCCTGTGATTACACATGAAATGGCTGATGTGATGAAACATCTAATGGTTTCACCTCACACAGAAAACCAGTACAAAATCAAACAAGAAAATATGTGATTTGAGTAATAATCATAGTATGTCTTTAAAACTGGATCAGTTCTCTCAAGTGCATCACCTGGTCATTTTCTTTTCATTTTAAGCCACCTGAGACTTTAGCAGTTGTGTCCCTTCTGTTTTTGCAGCTAAAACCAACTTCCATTATACTGTATAATTGCTCTCTTGCTTAAAATCCACTTTTCTGCACTGAAATTCACACATTTCACTTTTTGTAAATATTTACTTCATCCTTCTTACTGAAAAAACTTTAAGATAAAATTAATTTAAAGGATTGATGTACGCATAAGACAGTAATGTGTGTGTGTGTGTGTGTGTACAGGTGCTGAAAACCATTAAAATGCATTTTGTTTTCAACTGCATGCACTATTCATTTAATATTTTTTGTGCATTTAAAAAAGAGTATAAATAAGTTTTTAATAAATACAATTGAGTGCATTTGATCAAAAGCATACAAAATGAAGCTTTTAGAACAAAAAAAGCACGAAAAAAATAAGTTCAGAATTAGAATCAATTTTATTGGCCAAGTGTGTTGACATACACAAGGAATTTTGTGTGTGGGAGGTGTCAAGGAATTGACACACACTTGGCCAATAAACCTGATTCTGTTTCTGATTCTGACATATACTGTACAATACAAGGATATACTATACATATACGATATACTATACTATACAACACAAGGATACACTATACATATACTATACAACACAAGGATATACTATACATATACTATACACTATACTATACACTATACTATACAAGACAAGGATATACTGTACATGTATTATACAATATACTATACAATGCAAGGATATACTATACATGTACTATATACACTATACTATACAACACAAGGATACACTATACATATACTATATACACTATACTATACAACACAAGGATATGCTATACATATACTATACACTATACTATACAACACAAGGATATACTACACATATACTATACACTATACTATACAACACAAGGATAAACTATACATATACTATATACACTATACTATACAACACAAGGATAAACTATACATATACTATACACTATACTATACAACACAAGGATATACTATACATATACTATACACTATACTATACAACACAAGGATATACTACACATATACTATACACTATACTATACAACACAAGGATATACTATACATATACTATACACTATACTATACAACACAAGGATATACTACACATATACTATACACTATACTATACAACACAAGGATAAACTATACATATACTATACACTATACTATACAACACAAGGATAAACTATACATATACTATACACTATACTATACAACACAAGGATATACTATACATATACTATACACTATACTATACAACACAAGGATATACTACACATATACTATACACTATACTATACAACACAAGGATATACTATACATATACTATACATATACTATACACTATACTATACAACACAAGGATAAACTATACATATACTATACACTATACTATACAACACAAGGATATACTATACATATACTATACACTATACTATACTAGTCAAGGGTATACTATACATATACTATACACTATACTACACAACACAAGGATATATTATACATGTACTATACACTATACTATACAACACAAGGATATACTACACATATAATATACACTATACTATACAACACAAGGATATACTATACATACAGTATACTATACACTATACTACACAACACAAGGATATACTATACATACAGTATACTATACACTATACTATACAACACAATGATATACTATACATACAGTATACTATACACTATACTATACAACACAATGATATACTATACATACAGTATACTATACACTATACTATACAACACAATGATATACTATACATATACTATACACTATACTATACAACACAAGGATATACTATACATACAGTATACTATACACTATACTATACAACACAAGGATATACTACACATATACTATACAACACAATGATATACTATACATATACTATACACTATACTACACAACACAAGGATATACTATACATACAGTATACTATACACTATACTTACTATACAACACAAGGATATACTACACATATACTATACACTATACTACACAACACAAGGATATACTACACATATACTATACACTATACTATACAACACAAGGATATACTACACATATACTATACATATACTATACACTATACTATACAACACAAGGATACACTATACATATACTATACACATGGACTACACACACAAGGATATACTATACATACAGTATACTATACACTATACTTACTATACAACACAAGGATATACTACACATATACTATACACTATACTACACAACACAAGGATATACTACACATATACTATACACTATACTATACAACACAAGGATATACTACACATATACTATACATATACTATACACTATACTATACAACACAAGGATACACTATACATATACTATACACTATACTACACAAGACAAGGATACACTATACATACACTATACACTATACTACACAACACAAGGATATACTATACATACAGTATACTATACACTATACTTACTATACAACACAAGGATATACTACACATATACTATACACTATACTACACAACACAAGGATATACTACACATATACTATACACTATACTATACAACACAAGGATATACTACACATATACTATACATATACTATACACTATACTATACAACACAAGGATATACTACACTATACTATACAACACAAGGATTCACTATACATATACTATACAACACAATATTGGCTTATGTGTGAGAGGATGTTCTGTGGTCATGCACTGTACTGTGAGCTGTAGGTTAGCTGTATAAATTCACGTGCTTCTCTACAGTCCGATTTCCCTTCCCGAGACTGCGCATGCGCGCCGAGCTCGTCTTTCAATATTGTACTTTTTTTTTCTTACTGAAAATGGCTGCCTTACAGATTTAAGGCTCAGCGCTACAGGGGGAAAAAAAAACCTCTTCAGCAAAGCATAATAACCGCAATCCGCCATTACGACCGCACCGTAAGGCTTCCAAAATGTCTCGGTTTTATTAAATTAGAACTATGCTTTGGTTTCAGCGATGGAAGATCTATCTGTTTCATATTTAACCCTTTGCACTCCGAGGTCCGCTTCCAAATGAGGTAAAGTAAAGGCTTTATTTATCGCCTTATACGTGTTTTACCTGCATTCTCTCAAACCTTGTGCTCTTAATACTCATTCTCTCCCAAGAGAAACAGTCGATATCGTGGAGAAATAGAAAAGAAAACACCCCGATGCTTTTAATAAGGATCTTTTTCGTCGGTCTTTGTACGTTTTGTGTACAAGTGCACGTCTGTTGTCAGCCTACAGTCAAGGCCTAGCGCGTGCACTACCCTACCTTACTAAGTAGTATGCGAAAAAGTAGTGCGATACCGGAATAGCGGTGTGTTTACAATACACACTATTTAGTGCGCTAGTATGCTGTGTCTCCTTTAGCTAGCCGTGATGACCTATTGTCTTTTAGTTCGGACGTCGCCATGGCTACTTGACCTACTAGTTAGTACGGACGTCGCCATGGCTACTTGACCTACTAGTTAGTACGGAAGTATTTACTGTTTTACTTTTTTAGGGCAATAAACCGTATTATTTCTCCTTTCTAAGCCTGGTGAACCCTCAAGGGTGTGTTTTAAATAGTAATGTGAATGTTGTGTACGTGAAAAAATGAAACTTGTTATGAAACATTTCATTAAGATGTAGTGTACTTTAAATACAGCCATCTAAATAAAAGTTCTTTATAGGTAGCTATCTCTATGGAAATACACGTTATAGAACCCAAAAATATGAGAGAATGCATAATACAATGACTATGTGACTATTAACGTGCACAGTGACTACACGTCTACGTGCCATGGTTCTAACTAACGACTCTGTTCTGATTCTATTTTCCGTAGAAAAATGATGCATCAAGTAGCTAGCAACAACAACGACTACGGCTTGGGCAGCCTAGCCGAAGACGGACAGCACTCGAGTAGCCATTTCGAGTTGTGTGCCTCACAGTCAGGCAAATTCTACCCATCTGGCCCGCCTCCGCCACTCCAGCTGCCCATACCAAACTTGCCCCCTTTGCCTCAGAGCATGATCAAGCCTATGTCCTGCCAGATGCAGGACTCTGCGAGCGACTTTCTGCCTCAGGCTGTGCGCATGAGGGCTGCTGAGGCACCTGAAGGCTCCAAAAAGAAGAAAGGACTTGGGAAGACAGGAAAACGCGGTAGACCAGCGGGTACCACCAAGTCCGCTGGGTATCGGACAAGCACAGGAAGGCCGCCTGGTACCACGAGGGCAGCTGGGTTCAAAACAAGCCCAGGGAGGCCGCTAGGGACAACCAAAGCTGCCGGCTACAAGGTCAGTCCCGGAAGGCCTCCGGGCAGCATCAAGACGTTGGCCAAACTCAACAAACTGGACTATAGCGCTTGCAACGGAGCACCATTCCCTTACACGTTGATGCAGAAACGGGCACTTTGCGAAGCCACGGTTAAAGAGAAAAACCCTAGCGAATGAGAGCAGGCTTTTGTATTTATTAGGAAAGGATGAAACCGTGTATATCCATGGAGTGACGTTTGCACTGAGGCAGGACTCTAGCAAAGCAGCAAGGCAAATTTTGATACCTAGGCTTAACACTTGTTATGTATGTGAAAGTGTTACATTGTCATGATCATTTTCATGTTATCTCTATCCAAAGAGCATTATCATTCTCTCACACACATAAAGGAGCAATAAGTGGATTTCTGTTTCATTTCATTAGAATGCAATGTAATGAAAACTTTAAGAAAATGAGTTTTTGCAGTGTTGTGTTTAGATGTACACTCCAACGGCAAGGTTTGTGGCAGATGCAGACAAAGACCTTTCTTTTCTACGTCCTGTCCAAGAGAGTGACAAGCAAATCCCAAATATCGCTGCTTATTGCTCCTTTAAACACATATTTACCAACTGTACAGATGCATGATAGTAGTCTTGTGAAACAAATAACACAGTATGTATTATACTAGACATTTTTTCTGGGCCAATAGTATTCACTCAAGCATATGTATAGAAGAAAATAATCACTTTTGTGTTGTTTTTAATCTTGCTACCTAACTTTTGATAACGTGACTGCTCAAGTCTTCACCTTTCTGTAGCATCCGATTTCATTCCGCACTCAAAATGTTAACGAATCGATCTCATGTGCATATTTATCCTTCTTTTCTAACGTGCTACGTGATTTGTGCTTTGCCTGTATTGTCTTTGGTATGAACTATCTTTCATTTGTATTTATGAAAAACGTGGTTGCCCTTTTGCAGTAGTGTCGAGTGACCTTTGAAGAATATTTCAATTTATTCTTTTTATTTTTGTTTGTTTGTGGTGAGATGAGAAAAAACGAATCCTTGTAATGCTTTTACAAATCTCTTTTGTAAATGTGACTGTGAGTTGATAGCTTAGTATATCCTGTAGTGTTCCTGTTCCATACAAAATATTCATGTTTATCCAAGTCTGGAATGCCATGGTTCAATCTTTTGTTTAGTGTTGTGTAAGCAATTAGCATCCAGTCTGCTAAAAACAATAAACAATTATCACTTAAGCAAGGCTATTTGCATGGAAATTACTTCTTATGTTTTTTTTTGTTTTTTTTTGCAGAAGTACCCAGTATTTCAGGGATGTTTTCTGGATCCACCTCAACCCTGACCTCGATAAGGCTCTCACTGATAAACGAATTATTGTTTGTTTTGTTACATATTTACATATGTGATGTTACCATGACTTTATTATAATGTATTAGGGTAACAAGCCCTGCAGTGGGTTGGTTTTCCTTCCATGGATGTGTTCTCATCTCATCTCAGCCCAGTGTTCCTGGGATTGGTGGAATTCCGAATCCACCTCGACTCCTGACCTCGACAAAGCTCTGAAGACTAATAAGACCTAATATAAATAGCCGAATGACGGTGTACATACACTTCTGATATGCACCATACATACTACGGTGTGAAGTGATTATAAATCGATCCATAAGAGTCGTTAATCTGCCAGAGCAATGAAACTGATTGATTTCGAAGAGATTGATCAGGTCATGTACTAATTCTATTTACACAAGACCTAAAGGAAATGCTTGCATTAATAAAGGTAAATATCTTTTGTTGGAAGTTAAGGGAATATAATCAGTTTGCAAACGACGTCTTTTTCTATTGTGCTCGAGTTTTCTTTTTAATGGAAGAGGAAAATGCTCCTTTATAACGAGTTATGTTTAATAAAGCTTTGTTTTCTATTGATGTTAGGATAAGACACTAAAAAATACCCGGATGAAACGCTATATTCTGATTCTGATATATCTCTTTATAAAGAATACATCTTTTGCCTTTTTTCTCAGCCAGATATTTGTATTTTGTAAAGACTAAAATGTAGATGATACACCAGGTACATATAAACATGACACTGGCCTGTTCACACAAGACCAAAATGGCGTTTTAAAGCTACAAAAAAAGACCTAGATGAAGTGATTTAAAGTGCGGTATTACGGTGTTATCACGGTGTAACTCACTCACTGTGCTCTGTTTGTTCCTTCTGTCTAAAATGGAGGAAGTTTAAACTGCACGTCTTTTGTTACGACAGTGAAGGCTTGAAAAAGCTTAAAGAACCCACTGAAAAAACCCAGCAGCTTCCAGCTAAACGTCTACATTGTATTAGGACACTCTGGGCGTCGGAAGTAAAGGAGAGTTAAATTGTAACTGCTTATAATTTAAGGATACAACATGAATCATGGAGCGTTTTGTACCACAGACTGGGGGTTGGGTGGCACTGCTGCTCTCTCTCTCTCTCTCTCTCTCTCACTCTCTCTCTCTCACGCGCGCACACACACACACTCACTCACACACACACACACACACAAGGCTTTTGCTTTAACATGACCAGGGCCACGATCAAAACAAGCCATGCATTTCCATGCAGAACGTGTTTCCGACCCGCTCACGTTTTGCACCGTCTTGATGGCTCGGTGAAAGCAAGCGATGCACTGACTTGTTATTTTCCAGCGCCAATGAATTAATCTAGTTACATTTCTGTTTATTTTTACAGCCTTAGAGTAGAAATGAAAGCCGAGTCCGGGCCTAACGCTGTTCTTAGTGCCGCTTCCTGCAGATCTGGCTTTCACAAATCGCCAAAAAGTGACTTCTCTCCTTCCCCTGTGATCGGATACCGGATGGTTTTGTCTTGACCGAGCCTTAAATGGTAAGAATTCTTTTTAGCAGTGTTGTGATGAACTGTTTATTTGTGTGTGTTTGTTAGTAAATCGAGCCGAGGTTCCATCTCGGCCGTAAGGCTTGAAGGTCTCTGCATGGAGAAACTAGTGCAGTTTAAGCTTCCTGTACACTTTACTTACCCATGATGGCAGCCAGCGCACTACCTGGTAATATCCGGATTAATGAAGTTTATTCGCCAAAATGAGCACGTTTAAAACCTGTCCGTGTTCTATGAAATGCTCTGGATAAATTATCGGCTTTTTTTTTTTTTTTTTTTTTTTTTGGCTTGTTGGATTGAATCTAGTTTCTCAAGGTGTCTTTTGTCTGCTCCGATGGACATGACGGCCTGAACGAGGCGCCTCGAGCATTAAACCTAAACATGAACGTTATGGGTTTGTTACAGTTAAATCACCACCATTGGTTAGTCGTGGTTCTTATTATCCACACCATGTTAACATTAGACCTACAGATTGGATTAATTGAATGAAATCTGTAGCTGATTGGTCAGTAACCACTGTTGACTTGTTTTTTTTTTTAAATATATAATAATGTTCGTTTCTCTTTTTTTTTGGCAGGACGAAGCCATGCCAACATGAATCAGTCGTATAAAGTGGGCGCCAAGGATGGCTCGGAATGTCGCCCTGGCTCGCAGTGTCCGCAGGTCACTTCCTGTGGGCTCCAGCATGGCGCTAAGCACTCGTCCTCCTTTGGATACAACCAAAGGGAAACGTCCTCCAGCTACAGTCCACTCAGAAGGCTGCAGGACCTGACGGCTATGGTGAGCAGGCCCGATATGAGCTTACAGGACTGGGACTTCCACGGGCGAGCTAAAGCACACATGCACAGCCCAGAGTTTGGCCTCAGCCTTGTTCACACACCTCAAACCTTCAGTCACGGTACTGATGATGGTGCGTTCAGAAATGTCCAGAATCTGGACAAAAACGGCTTTTCTCCCGTGAGCTCGGACAGCCTGGAGCACATCTCTCCAATCCCCAATGGATTCTTGCATTTTGAATCAAGCCTCTTTGACAGTGGGGACAGTAAGGATGACCACGAGGAAGTGGAGCGTGTGGCGCCGTTCAAACCTTCAGCGAAAAACTGCCAGAAAAGGGATTCAAATGCAAAGCGTTTCTCTGATTCAGGAGTAAACCTGAGCTTGAACAGACATGAACGTTTTGACCCAGTTTCTAAAAGTTCTCCACAGCCAGAACCTTCTCCTAGTCCTCCAATGCCCGTTGAAGTCATGCTAAAGGATTTTGACAGTTCGGACGGCTACTCTGATAGCGATTGTGACCTTCCGAGCACTGAGAACTGTGCATCGATGTTCAACGTTGGCCTTTCTCAGAGGCCAAGCTCACCTAGCAGCACCTACTCAGATCCTGTAAGCACTACATGCGTTTATTTCTAAGTGTATTGCTTTTATACACATTGGTCACCCCGGGGGATTTTTTTTTTACTGTAATCAAATTTAACACATTTGTGGGAGAGATTTAATGGCACAGGAATAATACACTAACGTTTTTACTTGGAAAAATGGTGTTCTATTTAACACAGTATTACAGAGAGATTAGTGCAGGAGCTCACATCTTTCAAATTACAGAAAGATAGTGACAAATTTTCACAATATTATAACTTTTAGTATACAAATATCACCCTTTCAAGGTTTCATGGTGTTAATCGGTCAGTTCAGAAACAAACTAGTCATGAAATTTAAGACTATGAAGACTAAAATCCCAGAGAAACTTCAGTCGGTCCCTCCAGGATTGTGAGGTTTTTTTTTGTATTGCAGTCAAAAATGCTCAATCTGGCTGTGACTTTTTTATCTAAATTTGGAAAGCGTGGAGTTTTTGTGCCTTCTTTACGCAGAATATTGCCAAAATTCTTGAAACTGCAAACACCGGATTTTTCCTTTAAACCCATACCCAGACACATAGAATGACTTTCTAGGATATCTGTACTCACGATCGAAACACGTGATTTAGAGCTTTGGCTGAATGGGTGCGGTGACAACGTCACACGGCACATCTCGAACCAAATCTGCAGACGACCTGTGGTAATATTAAAAAATTGTAAGCTCCTCCGATATATCACAGAGTTTGCTTGAGTTCGCATTAAATTCTGTGCTCACAAATCCGCAAAATTTCCAGTCATAATTACATTAACTCAACTCCTCATATAAACCTAATACAACCTAAATAAGGGTTTAGAAAGATATATTTAAGAACAATGTTTCCATACAATCTTTTATTATGTAAGTATAGTTATTAAAAAAAAAGGGGGGCACGGTGGCTTAGTGGTTAGCACGTTCACCTCACACCTCCAGGGTTGGGGTTCGATTCCCGCCTCCGCCTTGTGTGTGTGGAGTTTGCATGTTCTCCCCGTGCCTCGGGGGTTTCCTCCGGGTACTCCGGTTTCCTCCCCCGGTCCATAGACATGCATGGTAGGTTGATTGGCATCTCTGGAAAATTGTCCCTAGTGTGTGACTGTGTGAGTGAATGAGAGTGTGTTTGTGCCCTGCGATGGGTTGGCACTCCGTCCAGGGTGTATCCTGCCTTGATGCCCGATAACGCCTGAGATAGTCACAGGCTCCCCGTGACCCGAGGTAGTTCGGATAAGCGGTAGAAGATGAATGAATGAATGAATGAATAATCGGTAAGCTGTTTTGGAAATATTGTTGAAATGATGTACTGAAGCATGTTTTCTCAGCATGTTTACAATTTCATGTGAAGAGAGACATCCGGAAATATGCACATGTATTTTTATTTACAATGCTTGTGTCCCATTGGGTGTCCATTCGCTGCCTCTAGTGTCTTAAGTGGACAAGTGATCACCATATTAGAGCAATAAGTCAAATATTAAGACCTTTTGACTATCTTATCATTTGTTACCGAGGAGTAAGGTGCAGATTAAAATACTTACATATTATACATACTGGGAAACATTTTACTATGTGTTGGTCATCAAATGTATAAAAGTGTTGAAAAAAATTATTTTTTTCTTGCCATCTATTCCCAGCCAGCGCTACTGGGCCTAGCGGTGATGTTTGCTGAAAAATCTAAAGTTAAAAATGGACATGTAGGGCAATGTTCATGCAAGATGGAAGTCATTCGAAGCAACAGTTAAGTCATGGAAAATGTCTTGAAAAGAGTAAACACATCGATGAGGTAGTCTTGGTCATGTTTATAGTTAATTCGCGAATTGTGAGTTTGTTGAGGAATCACTGTAGCGTTGTTCTGGAAACCGAATTTTCCTTTGACGGTAAGACTGAGGACTAACGTGAACTCTTTAAAACCAATGAATGCATTTGAAACCAAACCAAAGTCAGTGGTTAAAATTCAGGAAAACAATTTCTACAAAGTCTCTTTGTACACTCAGAAAAACAGAGAACGACTGTGTGTAAAGGTGATACAATGAGTCCTGGTGGTGGAAATCATGGTGTTGTGCAGCGCTGCTTAGCCAAATGTAGAATTTTAAAATAGAATTGTGGTCAGACATGACATATTTTTCTGTGTGTGTTTTGATAGCTATGAAAGGTAAAAAAATTGTGAAGGTGCTAGCGGTAATGTAGCGTGTAAGGGCTTTATGTGTTTACTGCGTTTTTGTCCCTTGTGTGAAAATAATGGCGGTTTCTGGTGGATTCCACTGATGAACAAAAATGGGGTGTATATTATAGTGTAGTTATTATGATGTAATACCTATTTGAGTGTGCCATCCTCTCTCGCGATCCACCTGCTTTACAAACCCATGCTGCTATTGTTAATAACGCTTACAAGTCATAATATGCCACTTTTTCTTCTCCAGTCCGACAGCCCAAAGAAGAAGCCTCTTCCAGAAGTGAAGTTTACTGTGGGTGATGTGGTGTGGGCCAAGTTTAACCGCAGGCCTTGGTGGCCTTGTCGCATCTCCATAGACCCCCTGACCGAGAGCCACACCAGGATGAAAGGTTAGTGTTTCTATTGGTTATTTATCTTCGTCCTCTAACAAACCAGAATGTGCGTGTTTGCTGTTGCAAACTCTCACACATATCTCAAAGGGATACAGGGATCTTTATCACCATGGTGGTGATTTTGAGAATATAGAAATGACATCCAAATTTAGAACCCTAAACGATCTGGACATGATGTGATGTTTCAGAGCCCAGCAGCAGACCATGTCGAATGTATTTCGTCAGGACGTTTGGCGAAATCGTAGACCATGCTTGGGTTTCTGGGCAATCCACGTATGCTTTTGAAGGAGGTCAGCAGTTTGAGAAACTTCCTATGATCAGGCGACGAGGCAGACAGAGAGACAAGGGTTACATGGTAATGTCCTATTGCAGTTCCCTTTTCTGTTCTACTGTTTTATTAAAATTAGCTAAATGTTCTAAACTGTATTATTTAAATTTCATCCTCCATTTGTTTTGCAAATGTAATATAATGCTTTATTATTTTCCTGTGTTTTTTGCTGCAGGTTCCAAAGCACTTGATGCCTCTGTGGAAAGCCAGTGTGCTGGATGCAGAAGCAGCTCTACCAGAGTATCTCAGGAGTAAACTACAACTTCCCTCAGTCAGAGAGATTCACTCTCCGGTTACAGAGGAGAGGACATGCACCTCTCCGACCTTCTCCGACCTTCATCTGTCTTCAAAGACTTCAGTTTTCTCCAACGGACACAACCTCACCCTTGACGGTTCACCCAAAACTACGGAGAGAAGCAAAAAGAAATCACCTGCTAAAAGGAAAAAGAGCTCACTGCTGAAAAGTCCTGTTAAAATCAAAGACGAATTGTTCTCCAAGGTGATGTCAAGCCCCACACTGGACATTACAAAACCTCCTGCTGCTCCCGCAAACAATCCGGCGTCTGAATCCGGGGATTGCCCTTACTCGGACATTGATTCGGTTCCCAGGATACTGTGCCCCAAACGCTCAGAAGAGCAACTTGTGGGGTCGGATAAAGAACTCTGCGCTGAACCAAAGGCAGAACGTGCAAGTACAAAACTAAGAAAGGTTCGCAAGACGGAGAAAGAAACGCCGGCTTTTAGAAAGCACAAGGCGAACAACAAATCTGCAGTCAGAAACAAAAGGTGCACCACTTCGAATGGCAGGAGCGTGGGCAGCACTTCACAAGGATTATCAGATGTCACGCTCGAGATGCACTCTTTCAACTTGCCGGCGAGTTGCCGCCTCATGTCCCGTGCCCTCGCAAACTATGATAAATCCAAAGAGAAGGATGATCTTGACTCTAGCCATGAATCCCGATTGTCTTCTCCGACTCTGTCTGACGAGCATGACTCCTTTTCTCCCTCCCTGGACGTATCCGAACAGACAGAACAGCAATGGCAGGTGAAAACAGAACCTGTAGTCGATCTGACCTCTCAGCGCTTCCGAAACAAGACATTGCTCAAGTTAACAAGAATCCGGTCCAGCAGGGAGTCCTCTCGGAACGGGTCTCGGCTCAAAGGTAAAGATTCCACCGTCAGTCCTGTGGAATTGCCAGTAGCTGGTTTAAACATCAAGAAAGAATCAAGCATTTCTTTTTCCTCCTCTTCCTCTGTTTCATCCCCATCACCTTCACCCATGGAGACTTTCCGGGAACCTAAAGACCTCTCTTTACGCTCTCTAGTCAAAGACGAGTGTAGTTTAGACCATGATCACAACTCCATGTACAAATTCACAACCTACCTTATGCTGTTGAAGGATTTGCACGACAACCGGGAAAAGGAGGGAAGGCCACTGACGCTGCCCCCTACCTCTCCATCTGCCCTTATCAAGCAAGAACCCTCACTCCTTCCCTCACAGCCCAACCCTGAACCCACCACTCCCGACAAACTTCACAAGAACGATAGTCAGACTCCTTGGGTAAAGAACAGGCAGCAGGGAAAAGCACGGATCAGCCTGAAACCAAACAAATCTAAACCGAAGTCCACAGGAAAAAAGGAGGCTCAAAAACATGATGTTGTGAACAGTTTGCTTCCTTTGGTTTCAGACTCAAAAATACAGAACACTTTAGATGTGGTTACTCCGAGAACAGCGCAGACTGAGAAGCTCTCAAAGTCCAGTACAGATTCTGGTTTTGATAGCACTGGAAAGGGTACGATGTCGGCGGTGGCACCGAAGAAGCGCTGGCAGACGTTCGAGCCTGAGATCGAGCTCAGGGCAAAGCCAAAGGCTGATCAGAGCAGCATGACTGAGCAGAACAGGGTCATACCTCCTGCCAGACTCAATGGAGTAATTGAAGAGAGCCACCAGAGCCCTCAGGTCAATGCTACAGAGAAGGATAGCTCTGGTAAGTGTGAAAGATCTGGGTCAAATAAATGTAATGCTATTACATAGCCAAAAACTTGAGCTTGTCCGTCAAAGAAAGATGGGTGTCTTGTAGTAGGAGCAACATCGTCAATGCTATCTTGCAGATCTGGGACGAGGCACTTGCAGTGTGCACTTCACGTTGCGGTGCCAAATGGAGTTCAGTATGAAATGATGTTGTGTTAGAATGTTTCAGCTCAATGCTATAAGATAACTGGCACAGAACGGCAGACCAGAACTTTTTCTCTTACCGATGGTAAAGTGTAAGACAAGTCGTTATTTAAAGTGGTCACGTAAGAATTATCCAATCCTGTTACTCAAGGGTTTAGGAAAAATCAGTGTGAAACCTAAGATTATGAAGAGTCAGGATTAATTGTTAACCCTGGGTAAAAATATGAGCCGTGTGAAACCTCAAATTACAGAACCCAGGATTCTGGTTAGCTGGAGCTTACAGTCATCCAGGGAACTATTTGATCAGAATCAGAATCAGGTTTATTGGCCAAGTGTGTTGACACACACAAGGAATTTAGTTCCAGCTGTTTGTGACTCTCAAAAGTACAGACATAACAAATAACACAATACTATACAAGACAATACAATACAGACATAACAAATAACACTATACTATACAAGACAATACAATACAGACATAACAAATAACACAATACTATACAAGACAATACAATACAGACATAACAAATAACACAATACTATACAAGACAATACAATACAGACATAACAAATAACACAATACTATACAAGACAATACAATACAGACATAACAAAACACTATACTATACAAGACAATACAGACTATACAAGATAATGCAGATGTGATACAATACAGACAGGATGAATATTATATATGAATATATAAGAATATATGACAGGTCAGTTATGTACATAAAGTGTGAGAAGTGCACGGTAACAGTGCAAATAACAGTATTGTGCAATATTATGCTTTTTGTACAATATACAGCAGCAGTAGTGTGTGTAACATATACAGATGATGTGATGACTGACAGCTCTGATAATGCAGTACTTATAGATATGAAGCAGGGAATATAATTATGGTGAGTTGTTAATCAGGGTGATTGTCTGGGGAAAGAAACTGTTCCTGTGTCTGGCAGTTTTAGTAAACAAAGTTCTGTAGCACCTGCCAGAAGGGAGGAGCTGAAAGAGGTTGTGTCCAGGGTGCGAAGGGTCAGTAATGAAAAGCTTTAGAGACAGAAAATATCTTTTGGCCGGCTCATTATTTCTACAGCAAAAAAATTATTTTACATCATCATTGTCATGCATTGTTTACACTAAAGGGAATAAAACAAGATTATTTGATTTGTTAATACAGCTGCATGCCTAACCACACCCTTTAATAACATCAGTTTAAACCCTAACTCCTCCGTATGACAAAGATAGCAAAAAACATCATGTTCGTGAAAACATTAGGAAAGAAAATAACAGGCTGTCTGCCGAGGTTCCTTTTCTACTTCCAGTCTCTTGATAAATCATCCTGATCAATCGATAAAAACCTGATCTCCATAACTAATAGACAGGATTCACCGGAACAACAAGAGCCTAGTCCAGAAAAGACGCCTCTCTTTGACAATACATTTAGCCCGCTACAACTTTCAACGGCCGTGCTGTTATGGAAATCAGACACCATTGATGTGTTTGCTATAAACAGATTATAAACAGTCAAGCAGCCTGGTGTGAATTAGTTAACCTTGACTAGCTGCGATGTTCCTGACTTTCCCTTTCAATTAAATGTAGTGAATTCTGTTTAATTGTCTTTCCTAAAAGAGTCTGACCAAATATTTCAAGAGATGAAGAAGTGAAAATGCATTAAAATATATTTAGAATCATAACCCCGGGTCATAGTAAACTCTGGGTAAAGGAAACCATGGGTTATCTGGTTACTTGTTTAAAGTATACGCAGTGTGAAATGTCTTTAACAAACAATTAATCCTGACTATTGAAACATTTCATAATGTACCTTCCCAAACCCTGATTTAATGTAATCCTTATTTGTATATCTGCATATCAACAACCGTGATGGGATAAAATGAAAAGCTTTAAATAGCGGCTTGTCTCGCGCTTTCACATTAGTGAAGAAAAAAGCTCAGGTCTGCCGTTCTGCACCCGAGCAGGTATTAATATTTTTCCTAGCTTTATCAGTTTGTCATATTTAAGTGTTCTGGTTTTCACCTGCTATGAGGTTTTCACACGCTTTTCAGTTTGTTGCCAAGTGACTAGCCTTAACATTCTGTACACTGTACACGTTCAGCACGTCGATTTAACACTGTAGAAGCCGTGCTGATCCTACTTCAGAGCAGAGTTTCTTAACCCTGGGGAAAAAGACATGCTTCATAACCCTGTTTCTACATTGTACATGTCTACACATGTACAATATAAGAGATAAGTTCCTTTAGCCTGGAGGTAAAAGCAGAGTTTAGGATAACGATAACTCCAGGGGTCTCATTTATAAAGCGTTCGTAGGTATGTAACTTAGTGAGCCAGCATTAATGTATTCAATGTTAGAGATTTAAGCACTTATGTACGTCGCTCTGGATAAGGGCGTCTGCCAAATGCTGTAAATGTAAATGTAAATGTAAAACGGGGTTGGAAACGTGCGCACGCCAGTTTTCGCGCAAAGGTTGTGATCTATAAAAAACAAACTTGACGGGAAAATGTGCGCTGCTTGTGTCCCATTGGGTGTCCATTCGCTGCATTCTGGAGACAAAGGGAATTGGCAAAGGGAACTGATGGTGAGTTCGTGAACTGAAGTTAGATTGTAGAAAATAAATGTGAGAAGAACGATTATAAGAATTAATGACATTTAATTTTCACCCCAGGGGGCACGGTGGCTTAGTGGTTAGCACGTTCTCCTCACACCTCCAGGGTTGGGGGTTCGATTCCCACCTCCGCCTTGTGTGTGTGTGGAGTTTGCATGTTCTCCCCGTGCCTCGGGGGTTTCCTCCGGGTACTCCGGTTTCCTCCCCCGGTCCTAAGACATTCATGGTAGGTTGATTGGCATCTCTGGAAAATTGTCCGTAGTGTGTGATTGCGTGAGTGAATGAGAGTGTGTGTGTGTGCCCTGTGATGGGTTGGCACTCCGTCCAGGGTGTATCCTGCCTTGATGCCCGATGACGCCTGAGATAGGCACAGGCTCCCCGTGACCCGAGGTAGTTCGGATAAGCGGTAGAAGATGAATGAATGAATGAATGAATGAATTTTCACCCCATTTCATACGTTATATCCACATTATCATGAAGATTAAATCCAACAGTGTTATTTGTGCCGATTGTTTTAGGCTATATACATCTAGTAAAATCCAAACGTAATTCAAAATGTATTAAAAATAAAATAAATAATAATAACTAGATTTGTAAAGTTCATTGCAACAAACTTTGATGTTGGCTTTGACGATGCAAGTATTCGCAAAGGCCGGTGCTTTTTGAGGCAAGTGGACATAAGGGTCAGTGTTACTTTTGGAGGCAAGTGGACATAAGGGTCAGTGTTACTTTTGGAGGCAAGAGAACATAAAACGTGTGAAATCTGAAGTGAAGTGGAGCGCTATGGTGCAAAAAACATTTGGAGGCAAATGGAGACGAGCATGTGACGTCATCCGAAAACCTGCGACGCAGTTCCCCTCCTTGGGCTGAGTGTTTTGATATGCCACATGTCCATGTTGTGCTAATGTTTTTTGTTTTCACGTGACATCACGTGACATCATCAGAATACCCGCGAGGCAGTTCCCCTTATTGTTCTGAGTGTTTTGATATGTCACATGTCCATGTTGTAAAAAGTTTTTTGATTTTGCATATTTTGGGGGCGGGGCTCTGGGACAACCGGAAGGCCAGTCGGTACACCAATTTAAAAGTTTGTTCAGAGTATCACCTTAATGGAGCTGGCCGAGTTTGGTGTAGAGAGTTCGAAAGCTTGTCGAGTTATAAACCTCCAAAGTTTATAATGAGAGTCTATGGGAAAAAAGGCCAATTTGAGACCCGGTACCGGAAGTACCGGTACTCGGATCGCTTAGAAAAGTAATAGCAACAAACTTCAGACCAGGGTCTACAACATATCCGAATTTAGTGCATGTGGCTCGAAAGGCCTAGGAGGAGTTACTCTTGATAAATTTTTGTCTAAGCTTAAATAGGAAAACAGAATGTTGGCTTCTACAAAGCGACATAATAATCAGTGCTACTCCGTCCAGGGTGTATCCTGCCTTGATGCCCAATGACACCTGAGGATAGGCACAGGCTCCCCGTGACCCGAGATAGTTCGGATAAGCGGTAGAAGATGAATGAATGAATAATCAGCGCTGCCTTACAGTCACATTGTCCACAACGGGAGCGCAGGAGGAGATTACATGTGATACAGAATAGCATGAAATACCCTTTTATTAGAGAACCGCAGAACACAGTGTAAAAACGAAATATTTTCCTTAATGTACATATATCTTAAAATGTCAAAGTCTGCAAGTACAGTCATGAAGCACAATCGCTACTCATCATCGGTCCTAACTATTACGGTGTTCATTACAAAACCGTCATGAAGAAGTATGTGTTCACTATAACATTTTCGTCTTAAATTTTCGCCCACAAATTAATTCTGTGATTTTGTCAAGGTGTTAACGATCAGTCTATTTGCTAGAAACATATAAATCCTCCGTTGACCCGAGTATGTAATGCTTCATGATGGCACTGCTGGCACTGTTGGAGGATTACGCCAATGGCAGAATAAGGAGAGAACGAGATTTCAGGGACCATGATGATTTCCTGGCCCATTATGATTCCCTAGAGCTGTGCTCTCAGATCTATGTGCTGAATTGGGTCCAGTATTAGAGAGGGCAACACGCCGGAACCATGCCATCCCAGTCCAAATACAAGTCCTCACCACTCTGGGGTTCTTGGCAACCGGCTGTTTCCAGCGGGAATTGGCAGACAGGTTAATTATTTATATAAAAAAAACTATAAGTAATCCTCAACTTTGTGTCTAAGACCTTTTTGTATATGAAATAATTCTAATGGAATCTATCATCTCACCCTATAGGTCTGGTATATCACAGCCATCCCTGAGTGCCATAATATCTGTCGTTTTGAATGGTACTTAATATGGGTAGTCGATACATCAGGTTCCCCTACACTGTGCGAGAACAGGCCGAAATTAAAATGCAATTTGCAGCAATGTCTGGTTTCCCAAATGTAATCGGCGCAATTGACTGTGCTCATGTTGCTATAAGGGCACCATCTGAAAATGAATTTGCTTATGTTAATAGAAAGCATGTGCATTCAATTAATGTGCAAATCATATGTGACTCCAACATGACCCTCACAAACATTGTGCCACGCTGGCCTGGTTCAACACATGATTCCTTTATCTTGACACATAACAGTGTAGGGAACAGACTAAATGCAGGCGCAGTACGTGATGGCTGGCTTCTTGGTGAGTTTAACAATATTAAAAAGTAGAAACTGTAACAATTTTGTTTTTAACATAATTATAACCTGCAGGCGACAGTGGCTACCCCCTGAGACGCTGACTCCTCAACCCATTTTTAAACACACAGAGCGCAGAGGAAACATTATAACGAGGTCCACTCTCGTGCCCGCGCAGTGATTTGCATTGACTATTTATGGTAAAAATGGGCGTGTACAGGGCGGGATTTGAGGCTGGTTCACGTATGCACATCTGCGGGTGATCTGTGATTTATAAAGGGAACATTGCTTACAGGAGTGCATACGCACGGTTTTACAAATCGGAATTTTTTTTTGGCGTACGCCATTTTTGGCTTTTGGGCGTACGTAAACTTTTAGTAGGGATCCTACGCACAGTTTTATAAATGAGACCCCTGGTCTGTAAAAATGCACTTATGTAGACTTGAATACAGATGCATGTATTTTTTAAAAAAAATCCACAATCAATTTAAAACATATAAGGCATTAAATATAGTTAAGTTAAATAGAGTTATCTGGTTAATAAAGAGATCAGAAAAGGTTTACAAACGATCAGAAGCTCAGTGATGAATATCGACAGAATGACAAGAGTTTAAAACTCACAAGATCCAGTATGAGTCCTATTTATTTGTTTTGCAGCCAGAAGTCTATCAGCGAAACTGGATTACGTCTCACAACACACTCATTATATCCGATCCCATTAGAAGCAAAAAAAAAAAAAGGGTTAAAAGTTGTCTGAAAGAAATTGCTGGAGAAATAAAACTCTGCCTGAGAGCATTGTAGAAAAAAGGTGAAAAACACTTTGCACAATTTACACTTTACAGCTTTTATGGTGTTATTTATGCAGTGGGTAGAGTGTCTTTTTTTTCCTATCCTATCATCATGGATACTGAAAAAAAGTGTATATATATATATATATATATATATATATATATATATATATATATATATATATACACTTTTTTTATATACACCCAACCTTGTTTATTTACTGAATAAACACAAAGAATTTCCTGTGGTGGAAAACCCCTTGATCAGAACAAAACTTCTTACAAAAATCTCTTCATATAGAAAAAAACAATTTGATGTTATGCAAATATTTCTCTCTGACGTGAACAAGCTACCTCACCACATGACTAACTAAATTATTTACCATATATATATATATAAGTAATAGGTAAATATAGGTATATATATAATAGGTAAATAATTTAGTTAGTGATGTTATTTACCATATATATATATATATATATATATATATATATATATATATATATATATATATATATATATATATATATATATATTGTAAATAATTTAGTTAGTCATGTGGTGAGGTAGCTTGTTCACGTCAGAGAGAAATATTTGCATAACATCAAATTGGTTCTTTCTATAAGAAGAGATTTTTGTAAGAAGTTTTGTTCTGATCAAGGGGTTTTCCACCACAGGAAAGTCTGTGTTTTTTCAGTGAAAAAAGTGAAAAAACAACAAGGCTAAGAACTTTTGTACTCTGTACTTAACGACACACAGACTAGTACTGTTCTAGTTGAAACTTTTTGGTCGAACAGGAAGGGTTTTGCGTCTGATTGGTCTGATTCGTTAGCGATGCATCAATCGATTTTTCATTTCAGAGAACAAAAGACTTCGGAAGCCGAGCAAGAGGCTGATCGAGTGGAGCGAGGACTATGAGCAAATCTTCATTTCGAAGAAGAAAACGAAGAAAACACCCGAGTCCTACAGAACTGTAAGCTTTACTTTATCTGTGTTGTTCCTAAAAAAGTAAACAATGCTTTGTTTATTTCTTCTTTATATGAATACGAGCGTTTTCTATAAATCTAGCAGTGATGACAATGGGGAGGTGGTGGCTCCGGTGGTTAAGGCTCTAGGTTGTTGATTGGGAGGATCAGAGTTCAAGCCCAAGCACTGCCAAGCTGCCACTGTTGGGCCCTTGAGCAAGGCCCTTAACCCTCACTGCTCCAGTGGTGCTGTATCATGGCTGACCCTGCGCTCTGACCCCAACCTCCTAAGTTGGAATATGTGAAGTAATGTCTATATGACAAAATAAACTCCAAAAACACCACATTCTCAAGCTCCTGCTCTCTGAGCACTACTCAAGCCGACTTAAGTTTTCGACCAAATCATTTCCACATGTTGTTTTTCACATACGACACACTATCATGTCTAACCATGTCTAAGTACAGTATACAGTCTTGTTCCTCACCCTCAGAACGTTTAATCCAGATGTTCTCTCTGACGTCTCCAGATCCGTATTCTCATGAGAGATGACTCTTCAGTCTATATACAAATACACTTTATATTATAATACCGCTTCTTGTTTTATAGTTGCAAAAAGTGATTTGAGGCTGTTTGAGAAAACCCTTCAGATGCTGCGATGTTTGTGATTTCTGTAGTTTCTGAAGTTTCTCAGCTTGCTTTAGTTATTTTTTTAATTTTAAACATTATTCATTTTCTTTGCTTTATAATCTACAGTAATAATAATAAATAATAATATGTTTAATTTATATAGCGCCTTTCCCAAGCTCAAGGACGCTTTACAAGGTACAATATTTCAAAGTGTAACATACATATACGTCGGACATTTTCCCAGGACGAAGGATCACATGCAGCTGCATGAGATAATAACAGAAGACAGGACTAAACACAAAAACATACAGTACAAGAGATAGGACTCTACATAGTACACGATACATACACCACATTTCAGAAAAATGAAGGACTCCTAATACATATGCATTTACTGATAGTGAAGGTTGAAAAGGTGGGTCTTAAGCCTTGATTTAAATTCAGACAGAGTGGTGATGGTTCTGAGTGCAATGGGTAGGGAGTTCCATAGTGTTGGAGCAATGACAGAAAAGGATCTGCCGCCCGCAGAGGATAAACGGTATCTAGGAATACAAAGAAGTTCAGAATTTGACGACCGGAGTGATCGTGAAGGTACATAGGATGAGAGAAGATCGGAAAGATAGGGGGGGAACAGCATTTAGTGCCTTATAAGTGAGCAGTATGATTTTATATTTATACAGTACATTGAGTAAGGAGGCTGTTTACCCAACAGTTTGTTAAGGGTCTAAACATGTTGCAATGCAAGTTTAATGAAATATCATTAAAAGCTACAGTTTTACTTTGACACATAATTTTATACTGTAATTTTCTAAGACGTACGTTGTCACATTTCCCCGCAGGTGTCTTCGATTAATAACACTAACGTCAGCACGTGTGATCAGATCCCGAAACCTCCAGCGGTTGACGGTTTGAGCTTAGCTGCAGATCAGACGTCGGAGTCTTGGATAACGGAACCGTCACAGCACGAAATGCAGCTTGCTCTAGGTAAAGCAGAAGACGTTCTTTCTTCGACACCTTTATCGACGCTTCATAAACCTTCCGTGGTACAGGCAGTTGAAAAGTCGGTTGAAAAGAAAACAGGCAAGTGTTGCGCTGTTTTTATTCATTTATTTTTTTAATGCAGGAGCGCTCCAGCTGTGCTGTGTGATAATGACAGTGTTAATATACTCACTCTTGATCTTACAGCATCTTCAGAAAGAAAAAAGACACGGAAGATCGTGCATAAAGTAACGGACTCGACTGGTGAGGATGAGATTCTCAGGATCCCAAAGAAGAAGGTGAAAAGTTTTCCCACAGCAAACGTTTTAAAAAGAGTCGACGAGTCTTCTGAAATGAATCGTCTGTATTTCTTTTCTCTGTTAAAGAAGGAGTCTAAGCAGCAGAGTCATTGGGAAGAGGAAGCAGTGGTCAACGATGTGCAGGTAACGTTCTTTAAACGGAAAGTCAGAAACGTGAGTTTGAGTCCTGACGACGCTGCAGTCAGGGACCGGAAGAGCAAAACTAGGCGCTAGTCAGCGAGGCGCTAGTCAATCATGGGCATTTGTGCGCTTATGTATGTGAAAGAGGGCAGATAGCGCTTTAGTTCAACTGCCCAGCGTGAGCAGCAGTATGAAAAGATGCACTTGTTTGGCCTCATGTGTCTCACAGGAAGCTTGTGGTAGTCTTCCTGGTTCATAGCCGGGTTATAGTGGAGAGATGGACGAATGTCTAAATTGCGGAGAAATTGACAACAAAAGTTTAAAAGACAAGTGTTTGCTTGCATAGTTTTGTATCACAGCTACAAGCTTAAAGGTTTTATTTAGACATCTGGCCAAACCATCTGTTTCGACCTTTTTGACTCTTTATAAAGAAAAGTTTGCGAAAGCAACAGATTGGCCGGTAAAGACATTATGTTTTTTTTATTTAGAAAAACGAAGTGCCTGGAACCACTCTGTCCGGCCCTTCTTCTAAATCAGGTGAGCGCTCACAGTGTTACTCTTTTCTTTTGTGTGAACAAATCTTAGCCTTTGTAGATCTTTCTTTCTTATCTCCTACCACATTTGGATGGATTGAGTTTATCTCTCGTCTGAAGGTACAACACCCGGACTGGGTGACGCAGAGACGCCATTAAAACAGTCTGCAACGCCTAGCGTCTTCCAGAGCCAAATGCCAGGAGAGAAGTGCAGTCCAACTGAGCCCAAACCGGCCGAGAGGAAACTACGTGACAGCTCGGGACCTTTACACACGGAGGTGAGAAACCGATATAAAAGGAGTCACTTGTTTCAGTGTGAGATGTGTGTTTTTCCCTCTGTTGGGATAAAGCCTTTGCGATTTTGGCCACGATTTAATCATCTGAGACAAATTTTGAAAATCCTAAAAGATTTCTAGTGCCCCTTTTCCACCGAGGCAGTTTGAGTGCTGGTTCGGAGCCAGAGCCTAATTTAGAACCAGTTCTTTCTTTTTCGACACCCAAAGCACCGGTTCTGAACCAGGAAAACTGGTTCTTAAGTAGCACCAAAAACGTTGCTGGTCTAGACTTAAGAACAGCTTGTGTCAGGGGCTGTGGGCGGGGCTACTGTTAGCGCATTTGATAATATACAGATGTTTAAACACTTTTACTTTACCGCGATATGATAACTTATCAGCACACATGATAGTAGGTAATTGCGTGAGTGAATGAGAGTGTGTGTGTGTGTGCCCTGCGATGGGTTGGCACTCCATCCAGGGTGTATCCTGCCTTGATGCCCAATGACGCCTGAGATAGGCACAGGCTCCCCGTGACCCGAGTTTGGATAGTAGATAGCTACATGATAAGGCTAACTTTTTTTCTGTATTAACGATAAAATAACGTTATGTACTTTCTCGATTACAACCTCCGTTTATACAAATTACATGGAGCTAATGAGAATTATCCATGAGCATTAACAGTAAAGCAACATCCCCCCTTGTTGATGTGTTTGTGTTTGCCGCTGCTGCACTAACGTTGCTGTGTAACGTGACACGTATACAGTGACGTCAGACTCGGCTCTGTGACGGCTCTCTAACCTATGGAAAGGCAAGCCGGTTCTTAGAAGGTTCACCAGTGGAACCAACTTTGAACCAGCACCAGCACTAGCTCTGAACCAGCACCCGGATCTTTTTGGTGGAAAAGGGGTATAAAATCCTAGGGTAAAATCTGTGTTGTCGTGGTCACCTACAGCCGAGTAATGGCCGATTAAAAGCATTTCAGGCACTTGCCTTCAGTGTGACATCTCCTATGACGATTTATGATTACCACTGAGATCCTACAATATGGCATAGGGATCATGTTCATACAGTCTGTCAAGCAACAATTACCAAGGATTAGAAAAATCACACACATTATTACACTTACACTTTAAACTTGCACAGAATTTAAAGTGGTTGAAGATAACACCTTCAAGCTTTGAGATGCACCAAGGAATTGTTTGTAAGCATCTCAGAGAGCAGAAATGGGTTTGATGTCATTTACTTTGGAGATAGAAACATTTCACTGAATATATCTCTTCAAGGGAAAATCAGAAATACTTATAAAACACTACAAATTCTTAAAATCCTGATTGTCTACTTATGAGTTTCATATTAACACCAGTGTGGATTGAGACACGACACAGACATTCAATCGTCAACATGGACACTAAAGCAGGAGGAAACTCCATTTTCTGTCCTCAAACCGGACAATAACTTGATAGAAAATAAGAAACTTTTGTTAATGATGTATCTAAATAAATCCCTGACACTCTGGCTAGGATTCACAGACCTTTAGAGTAAATAAAGATGATGAGAGTGTTTTATTCTGCTCCCTCGTGATCTCTCTTCAGGTGTTTGTTCCAGTTCTGAACGAGAGCGTGGTCCAGACCAGAGACTCATTAACTCCTGAAATAGGTCTGTCTAACGGTAAAAAGGCATCAGAGAAAGGAGGCGGAGCCTCACTGAAGGAGAACGTTTGTCAGGTAAACCATCACCTCATCAAAGTGGAGTAAATAATGTGTAGCCTAACAGGCTTAACACATACAATGTGATAGACCTGTAGCTGTAATGACTCTGTAATGAGTTAATGCACTAACTTGTGCTGGATTAGCTTGTCTGCTTGTATCTTAACGAGCGCGCTTTTTGATGCACCTAAATTATTTACCGCATTGTTGTCAAATTGCTTCCTCATGTACCACCTTTGTTAGTCCATACACAGTTCATAAGTTTAAAGCCCACACTAACAACAGAATAGATTTAATGAACTTTACTGAAGTATTAATAATAATTATTTTCATCATCATTTCTTGACTCTCTGTCAATGCCTCTTTGCTTGTTGCTGTATTTGTCTTGACACTTATGGATTTAGTTCACTGGTCAGTTCCGATCTTCTTGGGTGCAATTATTACGTAACTAGTACGTCGTGTGTTAGCTGGGTAGGCATCGTAAATCAGTTAATATACGAATCATTCCACATAATTTACCTCAAGAGGTCCGCTTTGAAGTTCTCAGAGGAATAAAGACGCGCACCAAGGAGAGAAGCATTTCCATTATATATATATATATATATATATATATATCTCTCGTCGCTGTAGGGCGGAAACCTCGTATGTCCAAATTTGGTCAATTTCATATTTTTTCACATATCGATGCTATTGGTCAGTCCCCACGTGGGTCTGTTATTTTTACAAGTTATTAACCAATCTAAAGTCTTGAAAATAGCTTGAGCGCAAATCTCATAACTCCATTGGACACTTCAACTGTCCACCTCTTCCTCACTCCGTGGGAGAGCTTCACGGCATATTTCTCCTCAAGAAGAGTCGCAACGAATCAACACGTCTTCTGAGGTAAATGTCTTCAAAACACTGGACTCAAAGAAAAAATCTTGACCCCCGCTAGTTCTGGTGCTCGTCTGAGGACAGGAATTTAGCACAAGACAATCCACTGCAACGCGGACTAAACCCTGTGTACTGCAGATAAGATACGCGTTTTTTTAATTTCCTGAAAAATAACGGTTTTGGAGATACGAGGATTCCGTCTGACAGCGACGATATATGTAACTCCTCCCCCATCATTCAGTGGCGATGCTTCACCGTTGCTTTGAAAAGTGTATTGCGAGAACTCTCTCTGAACTGCACGCGTGGCGCACACACACGCACACACACACGTCCAGCTACAATAATGTATCATATTAATTTGAAACAGCAACCCAGAATATTTGTCACAAGCATTGATTAAAATGGGTGTGTGTTTATGACTGGTGTATGTTATTTTTTCTAGGTGTGTGAGAAGACAGGTGAGCTGCTGCTGTGTGAGGGACAGTGCTGTGGAGCGTTTCACCTACAGTGTATCGGCCTCAGCGAGACTCCTAAAGGACGCTTCATCTGTCAGGAGTGCACTTCTGGTGAGCTCCAAATGATCCTACTCCTTACTACTGAAGTGTTAGTTATGAGTAGGTTGTGTTCACATACAAGGTTGATCCAATTTATTATTGTTATTATTTTTTTGTTCATTATGAGTACAGTCATATAACATATTTCAAGTTACATATAATGACAATTATTTCAAGTGTTTTATACACAAACTTTGTTTTTTGAAGAAAATAAAATGTATATTTATTACCATTTATTATGTTTATGGATATTAAACAAAATACATGCAAATTTGCAAGTATATATATATATATATATATATATATATATTGATATATACACACACAGGGGGCACGGTGGCTTAGTGGTTAGCACGTTCGCCTCACACCTCCAGGGTCGGGGTTCGATTCCCGCCTCCACCTTGTGTGTTTGCATGTTCTCCCCGTGCCTCGGGGGTTTCCTCCGGGTGCTCCGGTTTCCTCCCCTGGTCCAAAGACATGCATGGTAGGTTGATTGGCATCTCTGGAAAATTGTCGTGAGTGAATGAGAGTGTGTGTGTGTGTGTGCCCTGCGATGGGTTGGCACTCCGTCCAGGGTGTATCCTGCCTTGATGCCCGATGACGCCTGAGATAGGCACAGGCTCCCCGTGACCCGAGGTAGTTCGGATAAGCGGTAGAAGATGAATGAATGAATGAATATACACACACAAGTATATAACCATATATTTATCTACACAGTAATCATTATCTGTTTATTTATAACAACAAAATCAGGGCATGTATTCATAAAGATTCTAAGAATGATCTCAGAGAGCTCCTAATTCAGCTTAAAAATGTCTAACTAGAATCTTATCTTAAGAGAGATTCAGGACCAAACTCTGAACAAGGAATGTATAACAACGTTTATCTTAGAGAGGAGGCGGGGCTTAACACGTTACTAGGTGACACATTCTTTTGAAGACTGTGATTGGTTGTTCAATAAAAAATAAAAATAGGAGCGCTTTTAAATTCTGGTCTAAAAGCCTTCGCTTTGTCTCTATGTTAAGTTTTTTGAGACCATATCGTGTAAAGATCATGTAGGGATTAACATCTGTATATTATAAATGTAATGTAAATGTAAACATCTCAGAAATGTCATAGAGACACATTATATTGTTTCTATGGTATTTATAGATCTTCTAACATTTTTAAACTACATCTATATATTTACAGATATTTACATTTACATGCTCTCTCTCTCTCTCTCTCTCTCTCTCTCTCTCTCTCTCTCTCTCTCTCTCTCTCTGTGTATATATATAATGTGTGTGTGTGTGTGTGTAAATAATGCTTACATGATCTAATCTGTATCATCTTATTAACTCACTGTCATTATTAAATATTGTATACGATACATTTCTTCTCCCTCTTCACCTTTCACCTCAGCTCTTTCACCATTTTCTCCTAACATTTTTTTGACCTCATTTTAAGTGTTAAGGTGCTTTATGAATAACTTTTATCTTTACTCGGATCTTCTCTTTAATTCGAAGGGGAAACACCCACATTTCTTAGAATTACGTCACTAGGAGAGACTCTTAACTCTAAGAATCTTTATGAATACGACCCCAGGTATTTATTCAGCCCATTTCCTCTATTTTCCCAGGTAGTTTCATGATTTTAAAAACTTTTAAAACACAACGGTTGCTGATATGCGTAAATGAATATAACCAAAAAAACATTAGTTGCAATTAGAAAAATTCTAAAATTAGAAAACATGTCAACTCTCGTCTGCCTTGTTAAAAGTTTAGGATTTGGAAACTCGGTGATCAGAATAATCTCAGTTTCAGTTGAGGAGTCATTCATAGTGGAAATCTGTGAAAGCAGTTAAAGAAATGATATGTTCTCTCTTCTGACATGAATCATTTTAGAATTATTCACTACAATTGGATGATTAACAAGTCTGACAGAAAACAGAACCTTTCATAGCTTATCTTTTTTTAGTCGCTAAAATGTTGAGGTCATAAATGTGCAAGCTTACTAGTTTTACTCTTATTCCAATGCAGCATCTTTCCCTTCGCATTTCTGCTGTTGAATGTAGAAGCAAACGCTGACCGAATGCTTGCACATTACATGCCCAAATGATTAAATATAAGGAGGAAAAAAATACAGGGCTTAGAATAGATCCTTGCAGGATACCATATTGCATCTAAAGAATCTCTTTTAACCCTACAGTCTTAAAAAAAAAAGTGGATTTATATACAAATCTGGGGTTCTATACTTGGTCAATAGAACATTTTCTCCCCCAAAAAATAGTCCTATGTGGAACCTTTGGAGAGCAGTGAAGCTTTACTATTAAAACGGCACATTTTTACATTTACGTTTACTGCATTTGGCAGACATTTGTATCTAGAGCGACGTACAAAAGTGCTTTAAAGACTCTATTGTTGAATACATTTCCACTGGTTCATTAGGTTACAGACTTAGATTACCATCAACCATTACCATTACCCGTAAAACATACAGGGAAAATAAGCTGTAGATCAAGTGTTTCAGGACGAGGTAGGTCTCACCCAACTTTTGAAGATGACTCAGCTGTTCAGACATCTAGGGGAAATTCATTCCTCCGCCTCGGTGCCAGAAGAGAAAATAGTCTTGATTTATACCTACCTCTTACCCTGAGTGACGGTTAAGCTATACATGTAATTCAAAAGAATGTATAAAGTGAAGTGGGTGCAATTACTTTTGGAGCTTTATCTCTGTGCAGATGACGATGCAAGATGCTTTGAAATGATGCGTATATGAGTGACGTATTTTTAAAAAAGATCCAAGAATTGATTTAATGCTTGAAGTGATTCCAAAATGTAGTGAAGCAAAGTGACAAAACACTTCATGCAGTGTTTGTTTGTTGAATTTTACTGTCTAAGAAGAAAAAAAAGAAGAATATCCTCTAAATTATTCTAAAAAATTACTATCCATGTAACCATGTAAGGTTTTATATATAGAAATATTCCTTTTAAATGTTCACTGGTAATAACATGCAGGTGAAAAGGTTTCGTCTCTATACGTTTGGGCTTTTTAGTTCGGGTCTGAACTAAGCAAGATTCGTGTCTTGAACATGAGCGTAAAATTTGCCCTGTTTTAGTGAGTAGATTCATGCTGTGTTCACCATCACTGGTAAAAAGCTTAACATTTATTGTCTCTCTCTCTCTCTCTCTCTCTCTCTCTCTCTCTCTCTCTCTCTCTCTCTCTCTCTCTTCAAGGTGTGCACACATGCTTTGTGTGTAAGCAGCCAGGCGAAGACGTCCGCCGCTGTATGATCCCGGTGTGTGGGAAGTTCTACCACATGGCGTGTATAATGAAATTTGCCCCCACTGTCCAACAGAACCGAGGCTTTCGCTGCTCTCTGCACTTCTGTCTGTCCTGCTATATCACCAACCCCACAAACCCCTCCAGCTCTAAGGGTGAGTCGCCAAGTCAGGTGGGGTAAATACATTGTATATAACACTGAGGGACTGTAGGTGGAAATCATAAAGATTCATATTCATCTGATCCAGCTGTGTGTGTGTATGTGTGTGTGTGTGTGTGTGTGTGTGTGTATGTGTGTGTGTGTGTGCCTGTTACAGGTCGCCTGACCCGCTGTGTGCGCTGTCCATTGGCTTACCATGCAAATGACTACTGTATGGCTGCCGGCAGTGTTCCTCTGGCCAACAACAGCTTCCTGTGTCCCAACCATTTCACCCCCCGCAAAGGCTGCAAGAACCACGAGCACATCAACGTCAGCTGGTGCTTCGTCTGCTCTGAAGGTCTCACCTCACACACTGCTACACTAAAGAGCTGCTTCCAGTCATTAAGCTCTGCTTGTCAAATCATGCTGGTTTGAACCTGCATATAGTGTAAGATCTTAAAATATCTGAAAATTTGAGGGACAAAAAAAGAAATGAAGAAACTAGCATACTAGGTTATATTATAAATCCAGTTAAGGTATCGTTAAAATGAATTGATTACAGTTTACAAACATTACAGACTGCACCTTTAAACATTACAGACTGCACCTTCAAACATTACAGACTGCACATTCAAACATTACAGACTGCACCTTCAAACATTACAGACTGCACCTTCAAACATTACCGACATTACAGACTGCACCTTCAAACATTACAGACATTACAGACTGCACATTTAAACATTACAGACTGCACCTTCAAACATTACCGACATTACAGACTGCACCTTCAAACATTACAGACTGCACATTCAAACATTAAAGACTGCACCTTCAATCATTACAGACATTACAGACTGCACCTTTAAACATTACAGACTGCACCTTCAAGCATTACAGACTGCACATTCAAACATTAATCTGCACCTTAAAACATTACAGACTGCACCTTTAAACACTACAGACTGCACCTTCAAACATTATCGACATTATAGACTGCACCTTCAACCATTACAGACATTACAGACTGCACCTTCAAACATTACCGACATTACAGACTGCACCTTCAACCATTACAGACATTACAGACTGCACCTTTAAACAGTACAGACTGCACCTTTAAACATTACAGAAATTACAGACTGCACCTTTAATTATTACAGAAATTACAGACTGCACCTTCAAACATTACAGACTGTACCTTCAAACATTACAGACATTACAGACTACAAATTTAAACATTACAGACTGCACCTTTAAACATTACAGTCTGCACCTTTAAACATTACAGACATTACAGTCTATACCTTTAAACATTACAGACTGCACCTTCAAACATTACAGACATTACAGACTGCACCTTCAAACATTACAGACTGCACCTTTAAACATTACAGACATTACAGACTGCACCTTTAAACATTACAGACTGCACCTTTAAATCACTGCAGTGCTTTTTGTATCAATGTCTTTTACATGCTGAAAATCCTCCACAAACCGGGGACATTTTTCCTCCAAAGGAAGCTTTAGTCATTTTAGAAACATGTTGCTGCTATGTAATATTCGGGTTCTGGTTTAGGGGGCAGTCTTTTGTGCTGTGAATCCTGTCCTGCTGCCTTCCATCGTGAGTGTCTGAACATCGAAATGCCTGAAGAGAGCTGGTACTGCAACGACTGTCGCGCAGGCAAGAAACCCCACTACAAAGACATCCTGTGGGTGAAAGTGGGCCGCTACAGGTTGGTGTTCTGCAGCGTTTACTCCAATCATTTCTAAAGCAAATGGCATTTAAACATTATGTTTTAACTTGCCGGCCCGTGTGTTTCGATCAGGTGGTGGCCTGCAGAGGTGACTCAACCCAAGAACGTACCCGAGAAAGTGTTACGCATGAAGCACGAGGTTGGCGAGTTCCCCGTACACTTTTTTGGCTCCAAGGACTACGTGTGGACCTACCAAGCTCGCTGTTTTCCTTATATGGAGGGCGACGCCCACAACAAGGAGACAATGGGCAAAGGCACAGATGCTGTCTACAAGAAAGGTGCTCAAATAAACTTTAAGACATTTTAGTCTTCTCTATCAAGTCCTGCACACTTTAGAACTGAGTCTCATCAGTTAACCTGTGTAGCCTGCATTTTTCAAATCCATCATTGTCTTTCTACAGCTTTAAACGAAGCTGCTGAGCGATTCCGAGAGCTCCAGGCAGAGAAAGAGATGAGGCAGCTTCAGGAAGATAGGAAGAACGACAAGAAGCCCCCACCATACAAACACATTAAGGTGGGTCTACTTCTATTTTTTTCTACTTTCAAGACTCATAGCTGCACTTGAGGTCAACAAACATCAAAGGTGGGGTGCGCGGTGTTTAAGAAATGCTTCGGAAAACTGAGTCGGGCCGACAAACAAAACAAACGTGTAGCCAATGAGCAGAAAGGGGCGTGTCTGGTCAATATACGGCAGAGAGAGTGTTCAGTGCGCATGTGTGACATTAGCAGAAAGTGATTGATACATTGACATGGCGGATAAAAACGAAAAGCGGAAAAAGGCTTACGATAAGGCAAGAAGCAGGACACGTGTTAATATAGGATCAGCTTTCCAGCGCTGGAGAGAACTGAAGGTCTTCCACGTGAAACGGAGCTAAACCTTTCACGGTACAACACACAGTACTACAAAAACACATTTGTATCACCATAGTATTAGTCATTGAGTTCATTTATTGATAAAAATATCCCCTCGGCCAGCCGCCCCAACAGGTTCCGCCATAATAGTTGCCTGGGTTATGTATGTATGTGTGGGCGGAGCTATCAAAACAGGGGTGACACCCATTTGGGTTAGGGGAGTGTTTGTTTTGGTGATTTCAAATGTCAACATTGGCTTTCAAACATCGTGCAGCGCACCTTTAACACAGCAGACAAAGTGACAATATTTTTACAAATTATTGAAATAAAGTAGATTGTATGCCGTGTTCACGCTTTATTAAATAAAAACACTTACATTTGCAAAGTGAATTTATGCCCTACATTTATTGATCCATATGGTTAAGCTTTGAATATTTATTAGTGCTTCACAACTGGTTTTATTTACATACCCGTGTTACTCAATTTGGCTTCCTCTAGGTGAACCGACCGATAGGAAAGGTGCAGATCGTGACCGCGGACCAGTCGGAGATCCCGCGCTGTAACTGCAAGGCCACAGACGAGAGCCCGTGCGGCATTGACTCGGAGTGTATCAACCGCATGCTGATGTACGAGTGCCACCCGCAGGTGTGTGTGGCAGGAGAGAGGTGCCAGAACCAGTGCTTTACCAAGCGCGAGTACACTCCGGTGGAGATCTTCAGGACACTGTCGCGTGGCTGGGGACTCCGTAGCATCCATGACATCAAGAAGGTAGGAGGGATTTCCGCTCTCTTATGCTTTATGAACTGGGATAACCAAATGATTTCTGCAGTTATTACACTTTCTGTTAACTGCAATGGAAATGAAATGTTATCAGAATTCAGACCTGCTTCACATCATGGTGTCTTTTGCCTCCCTAATTCTCCCTCATCTCTAATGTTTAGATATCTGGACTCGTCATTGGCCGTTAGCTTTACTTAGCGATAATAAACGTGTGCGATAGACTGAAATGTGGCTTATCATAAATTACAGGAATTATACAATCAACCTAAATGGAACACGTACAAATGATAACGTACATAAAATAAATCGTAAAAAATTGATTTATAAGCCAAAAAAAAAAAAAAGGAAACGTAAAGTGATCACAACAAAGGCTTCAGTTCTTTACTAAAACTGAAACTCTGGATTTTGTTTGAGCTCTGAGTTTCCGAGTTGGTCTCAATGGTGGAATCAACGACAGTAACGTCTTTTGTTAAGAACAACAAAAAGCAAATCATGATTGTTTTTCATTTTCTACATTTTTTCAAGTAGAGTTTAAAAAAAAAACCCTGTATATAATTGTTGAACCTTCTAATAATCTTCTACAACCAAACTGACTTGAAGACGTAAGACTTCTTTACTCATAAATACGAACTTCTCTGGAGCAACCAATCAGCGAGCTAACGATCTAACACTAGAGGAAGGAACCAATGACAGGATGGGGCAGAGACTGAATCTTATGGATTTCATCGCCATGGGAACTGCGACGCAAAATTGCGTATTTGTGCATGTTTATATTTGTTCACCTCGTACACGTCGAATCTGAAGAGAGCGTCTGTGCTCGCTGCTGTTTCAGGGTGCTTTTGTGAGCGAGTACGTGGGTGAGGTGATCGACGAGGAGGAGTGTCGCGCCAGGATCAAGCACGCTCAGGAGAACGACATCAGCAACTTCTACATGCTCACGCTGGATAAGGCGAGTGTCACACGAAACATGACGTCTCACTCCATCTTCTGTACCTCACTGAGTAATTAGGCAACGACGTCTTACACGACCCAGTTGTCCAATTGCTCGTCTTTGTTTCTTTATATAAAACCGTTCTACTTCTCAACACTAAAATTCTGTGTAAGATTATCAAATACTGAAAGACAACAAATGAGTTATGAATCATTTAATCATTAAAAAAATCATTTCGTTTTGTTTAAACTGACTGAAAATGTCCCATAAGCTGATTTCCATTAAACCGTTATCAGGTTGTTTTCTGATTCTCAAGCGTGAGTCGTGTTTGTCCTGTGTTTAGGATCGCATCATTGACGCAGGGCCGAAGGGAAACCAGGCACGCTTCATGAACCACTGCTGCCAGCCCAACTGTGAGACCCAGAAGTGGACAGTGAACGGAGACACGCGGGTCGGTCTCTTCGCCCTAGTCGACATTCCTGCAGGTCAGAGAGACTTTCACTTATTACCCCATCCTCAGTTTCATTCACCTCATTCTTGGGTTGATCTCTGCAGAGCTTTTCTTGCATGAATTTCGAATTCAAAATATTACTATAGTATAATGTATAAAGTTATTGTCTTGTCTCGCTGTTTTAATGTTTCACATATTAGATGAGGTGCACACACACATTCATTTGGAGCATAAAACAAGTTTAAAGGTGGGGTCTCCGTTGTATGAAAGCCAATGTTGACATTTGAAATCACCAAAACAAACACGCCCCTAACCCAAATGGGTCCCACCCCTGTATTGATAGCTCCGCCCACATATACATATGTAACCCAGGCAACTAATGGAAAGAAATGTGTCTTTATCATAGCTGAAGGGAAGAACAATACGATTGTAGATAAACAAACAAGCAAAAATGACACACAAACATAATCATGTAAAGGACAAAGACATATATTAGTTCTGTGTAACAAAACAAAACCAACGTTACTCACCTATCGAGAAGGAAAAAAGCGCCTCGGCGTCTTAAGTAAAGTTGGTCACATATTCACAGATTGGAGTTTCCCGAGTCAATAACTCCTGAGCTAAACACTGTTACTACACAAAACACGGTTGTAGCTGCGTCTCTACATTACTACGATAGAAAAGAGGTGTTATTTGTGTAGTAACAGCGTTTAGCTCAGGAGTTATTGACTCAGGAAACTCCAATCTGTGAATATGTGACCAACTTCCTGCTCCTTCAGTTCTCTCCAGCGCTGGAAAGCTGATCCTATATTAACACGTCCTACTTCTTACCTTATCGTAAGCCTTTCTTTGCTCAATGTTAAAACCGCTTTCCGCTAACGTCACACATGCGCACTGAACACCCCCCCCCCGGCCCATATTGACAAAACACCCCTTTCTGCTCATTGGCTACACGTTTGTTTTGTTTTTGTTTTGTTTGGCGGCCCAACGCAGTTTTCTAAGCATTTCTCAAACAACGGAGACCGTACCTTTAAAGCAAAATAAATAAATAAATAAATAGTTATTAAAGAGGAACTGGATTGTCCATGAGTTTAAAAAAAGAATAAAACAGTTTGCCTGAAATAATAATAATAGAAATGAAAATTTCAGAATATTTATACAGTTTAGTTCTGTTACATAAAGAAAAGAAGGAAAATTAAACTTTTAATCACTTTTAAGTGATTTTTTTTATTCTGATTTTTTGCACCAATTTCTTTGTTTTTTTTTGTTGTTGTTTTTTTGTCTAATTAAATTCAATTTAGGTTGTTTTAATATTTTATTTTAAATTGTTTTGACATTTTGATTTAAATTTTAAATTTGTACACTTTCAATGTATTTAGAATTCAAATGATTATATTTCTTTCAAGCCGCTTTGTGACAATGTCCAGTGTTTAAAGTGCTATACAAATAAAATGGAATTAAATTGTGTGTAAAAAGGAGGAAGGGTTAATGTCACTCCGAAAGGCTTTGAATTCAGTTGTTTTCATTCGTGCCCTAGTTCAACGGTTACATCCCACTGTCTTGCAGGCGTCGAGCTCACCTTCAACTATAACCTGGAGTGTCTGGGTAACGGCAAGACGGTGTGTAAATGTGGAGCGTCCAACTGCAGCGGCTTCCTGGGCGTGCGACCGAAGGTACGGCATGCGGCGTGGGTTTATTAATGAACAGTGACTGATCAGTAGATTAGGGATTGAGCAACAACACACACACACACACACACACACACTATTATTTTACTACAGGCTCTTGTTTTTAATGAGAACTAGGTTTGAGTTATGAATTACAATGAATACACTTGACTTGTTTAATATGGGTACGATTTCATTGATGTTTCTTTAATTTTTTCGTTCATTTAGTTCATAGAACACATGCACTAACAGAACGCGGCACGCTCTGTACACACCCTAACGTTCTGACGTGTTGTTACACCTGTACACTCATGTGCTGCTGTTTCAGAATCAGCCCCCGTCTGAGGACAAGGGCCGCAAAGGGAAGAAAAAAATGTCTACAAAAAGGAAGAGTCAGCTGCAGGTGGTGAAGGAGCGCGAGGATGAATGTTTTTACTGCGGAGACGGCGGGCAAATCGTCTCCTGTAAGAAGCCCGGCTGCCCCAAAGTGTACCACGCCGACTGTCTGAACTTGTCCAAGAGACCTGCAGGTGAGAACAGAGGCACACCACCACAACTCCAACATCTTCGCGTTTGCATTCACAAAAGTCAAAATGTTGATATCAAACCCATTTCTGCTCTCTGAGATGCCCCAAGAAAAAAATGAAGACTTTATCTTCAACCACTGTGAGGTTATCCCAACAGAGTCCTGACTCATTTTAGATCAGACTCTTTATTTATTTGTTTACACTGATGGCCCATAAGTCCATTTTGAACACCAGTGTACTGGTAAAAATGCTAACAGTTGAAACCTCAGTGATTAGCGTGCTCCAAAATAACGAGCTGCATGTGTAAATCCAGACCCAAATGCCTGTATGATGAAGCTCTGTGTGTGTTGGTGTTTGCTCTTAGGTCGTTGGGAGTGTCCTTGGCACCAGTGTAACAAGTGTGGCAAAGAGGCGGCGTCGTTCTGCGAGATGTGCCCCAACTCGTACTGCAAGCAGCACCGTGACGGCATGCTGTTCATCTCCAAGCTGGACGGCAAGCTCTCGTGCAGCGAGCACGACCCATGTGGCCCTGATCCCCTGGAACCTGGAGAGATTCGCGAGTACATCCCGGGAATGTGCATCTTATCCACACCACCCAGTACATCCCAGTGTAGTTTAACCCCGCCCTCCCCCAAGTTCTACATCCCACCTGCACCTGTAAGAACGTCCTACGGCAGCCGGCAAGTGCCCTTTGACGACGAGGTAGTGTTGGAAGAAGACCTGCTTCCCGCCACTTCTCTGTCTAAAGGGGTGAAAGACGACGCCATGACTGAGGTAGAGGATGGAGAGGTTGTGGAAGGGATGATCGGCGGTGAGGACGTAGGACTGGAAGTCATCGGAGGCGAAGACGAGGAGGTGGACTGTGAGGATTTCGCAGATGATGGCGAAGAGTCGGAATATGATGAGGACTATTGGTATGAAGACGGAGGCACCGACAACGACTTTGACGCTGAAGGTTTAGAGGATGAGTCGTATAGGGGGAAGTGAGCAATTTGTGTTTACTATTCATCCATCCAGCCATCCATACATCCTTCTATACAGTCACTCACTGGCTCACTAGACGCCGTTGGCTGTCGGGCAGCGAGATCGGCCAAGTGTCATTTCTCGGTTAGTTACACTTTGTAGCCTGTAGGAACGAAGCAGGGAATCTGATCTCACATAAGCGCTCTTACCTGGAGATCAGCTAGTGCGTGCTCAGCTGGATGCAATGCCACTCTTTTTGACTCTAACAGACCTGGGCAACATGCTGAGCTTGAGACAGATCCAGTCAGCTTGCCTTCTTTACCCAAGTCCACTTGGGACTGGAAAAATTAAGTGGTGCTGTGGACCTTTGGCTGTTCAGTCAGACGGTCTGTATCGGGTGTAAAGTTACTGTCTGGTGCTTCTTTGTGTTTCTGTTTCGTTTTGTCATCTCCACCTACTGTTTACATTTTTATCTTTAGGAAAACCATGGATGGGGTCGGATATTAGACAGCTGGTTAGCTCGTCATGATGACACTGTGTCTTAGAGAACGCATGAATTGGGGAAAATATAGACTTTTATATGGTTAACACTGGGTCTGATGCCATAGATTGGGGTTTGGGTCATATTATTCACACAGTGCTCAAGTTAACACACACACATACATGGAAATATATTTTTCATTTAAAAAGCTTCGTCGGTTCTTCCATAAAAGACAGATTTTGTGAAAGTGAGCTTTGGTCCAGTGGTTATTTAAGGATAACAGGAAGCGTTTTCGATCCAATTCTCGGACGTTTATAGATTGACAGAGAATTTAAATTAAAGAATTGATATTCTGGTAGTCTAAATCTCACTTGTGTCCAAATGATACTTCTCCACTTTAAATAGTATTTGAGATGGAGTCAGATGTTTCTGGATTTGGATTGGACCGACAAGCCGTCATGTCAGCGATGCACTTTTGGTTACTGATCATCCTTTTAAATATAATCAGTAAGCTGGTCCTGTGTGTCCCATTTACAATTTGGTGACATTAAATTAAATTAGAAAAAAAAGCATTTGGCAATCACAAGCCCTAACAGTGTGGATTATAAAAATAAATGAAACATGTGAGCAAGAGTAGAGACAATGTCAATTGTAAAAAGCGCTATACAAATAAACTTGAATTAAATTGAATTGAGTACAGTAACAGTTTAAGTGCACTAAAAATTCATTTAACTGGACAGAAAGACCTGCCTTTTGCTGTGAAGATGAAACTAAAGCAAAACAAACCTAAATGACTGCAGCTTTAGTTTTACTTTAAGATTTATCACGACATTCCAGGTAACCGGCGTGTTTTCTGCACTACACGTTACAGGACAGACCCTCCAGGATAATCAGAACACCCACAGATTTGGTATCTTAGTGGTTAAGGTGGTGGACTAACGATCAGAAGGTTGTGAGTGCGAATCCCAGGTCCATCAAGCTGTCATTGATGGGCCCCTGAGTAAGGCCCTTAACTCTCAATTGCTCGTTTGTATAAATTGAGATGCAATAGGCGTCTGGCGAATGTTAAACATATTTAAACCGCATGTGTCAGGAATCACATCCCAAGAATCCTGTGCTTTTAATTTATATAGATAAATTCAAAAAGCGGGGGGCACGGTGTCTTAGTGGTTAGCACGTTCGCCTCACACCGACAGGGTCGGGGTTCGATTCCCGCCTCCACCTTGTGTGTGTGGAGTTTGCATGTTCTCCCCGTGCCTCTGGGGTTTCCTCCGGGTACTCCGGTTTCCTCCCCCAGTCCAAAGACATGCATGGTAGGTTGATTGGCATCTCTGGAAAATTGTCCCTAGTGTGTGATTGCGTGAGTGAATGAGAGTGTGTGTGTGCCCTGCGATGGGTTGGCACTCCGTCCAGGGTGTATCCTGCCTTGATGCCCGATGACGCCTGAGATAGGCACAGGCTCCCCGTGGCCCGAGGTAGTTCGGATAAGCGGTAGAAGATGAATGAATGAATGAAATTCAAAAAGCACAAAAAGACTTAATTGAGAACTTTTGGCCACAGCGATCGCAAAAAATCCTGGAGGGACCGATTTATACGAACAGGCTCGGTCTTCATGAAAGCAGTTCGGCAGACAGACAGACAGACAGACAGACAGACAGACTACTCTTCCGAAATACTACTCTTCAATTCTACACTTCTAATTTACCCTTTTTTTTAATATAACAGAAATTCTCCATTTTTTTTCAGGGTTTTGTAAAAAAAAAAAAAAAAAAAAAAAAAAAAAAAAAAATTTCCAACAAACTCTAGTCATGGACCGTAGAGCCACACGTATTAAAAATAAAAAATTGGTTAACGAGAGTTAAGAATGAAAAAGTCTTTTTTCCAGACTGGTACTTTGTTTAAATAGTTTCCTCACTTTGACAAACTATTCTTCCGTTTACTCGTTGCTCAATATCTGTTCTGTCACATGGTTTCTACAACAATACCGACACGGTTCTGGATGTCTTATTGTGAGATTAGACAACAATTTATACTTCGGTAGACACTTAATACAGAGCAGGAAGAGTGAGATTTAAAAAAAAAAACGGAAATCTGAAATACAAATTGCTAACAGAACGAAAGCTAGCAGAAGAGTTAGCGTTTGAGATGAACTGGTTTCAACCTTAGTGGCAGCCTTGTAGGATATTCCAATGAACTTTGACCCTGGCTTAGTAACACACCCATTAGATAATCACAGGTTTGTGTCTGGTTTATTAATAGCATAGAAGGCGTACCTCAAGGGTCAACATTGAGTCCTCGTAGACCTTCTGTATCTTCTTCATAAAACTTTAAATCGTTAAAAAAAGAATGAAACTTGTGGATTGTATATTGATTTTATTTTCCATTCGATCTGACAATGAAAATACATTACAGGACTTTTGGAATGAAAAAAAAAAAGGACTCCCAACTAAAGCGAGAGACCGCTGTTCCAAATGAAGGACACTCATTTTATTTTTATTTTTTTTTTTAATTATTATTTCAAAAATGTTCTTGGCCTCACAATCATTTCTCTTTTGATATTCACTGAATGTTAAACTTCCTGCCCCACTTGTTTTGTTCTTTTTGTTGTAATCTTTACAGCAGCCATTTTTCTTTTAAAAAAAAAAAAAAAAAAAAAAAAAAGAGAAGCATGTTTGCTTTCCTTTAGTCTTTTCATATTTATGGACTTTGTAGAATCAGTTCTCACTGTTTTACACTTTTGTTGTACATTTCTGTGTGTGTGTGTGTGTGTGTGTGTGTGTGTGTGCGCAAATGCGAGCATGTGTGTTTTTGTATGGCGTGTTAGCTGCCGAATCCGAGTGTGCTTTGGTGCTGCGAAGAAGAAGAAGAAGACGAAACGTACACCGGGTTGGTCTGTGGAAAGTGGGGCAATGTCGGTGCTGCCATGTTAGAAGCCTCTTCAACTGTACTGTACTCCTTTGTGTATATGAAAATATTATAAGTAAAGTTTTACAGTAGAGACATAGTTGTGTGTCAGTTGAAATCGACTCTTTTTTTTATTATTTTAAGAAAACAGCAATATTGTATTTATTATAAATATCTGTATGACGTATGTATGTATGTACTGCACTGAGACGAAAAAATGAAGACCTGACTGTTAGAGAAATTTAAGTGGTGGATCTGGAGACAACTGTGGGAGCACCGGGTCCGAGGAGGGACAGTGTACATCGGATTGGATGCCGCAAGAATAACAAGACCAACACACACACACACACACACACACACACACACACACACACACACACATTGGACATAGTAGGGTAGACCGTGCTCCTTTGTGTTTGGGTTTTTTTGGACAGTGATAGGAAACTGATTATACATCTGTTAGTGATTTTGCATTGTCCTTTAGCTTTGTGACCTAAAACACACACAACAAAAATCACACAAACTACATCTTTGGCAGTAAATGAATGTTAATGAGTGGCTGGCACAATTCTTATATAATATATAATACCTGAATAACAAGCCGACGTGACCAGTCTTAGGGGTTTTTTTTGTCATTAAGACAGCAAGTATTCTTGAAAAATACACTTCATGCAGGAAGGAAGATGGTTACGTATCTTAGACATGTGATTTTACTGTTATCCTCTTGTTATAATCATATCTTTATTTCAAGCCTACGAGCAGTCACGTTATCTCAGATAGACGGAAATGAAAAGAAATCTTATTAAGATCAAAATAAAACTTATTAAAAGGAAATTAAAAATTTATAAATGGTTGGAAAAAACTCAATTATATTTCATACCGTTTCTTAATTTTATTGTTGATTATTAATTTTCTATAACATCAGCTGACAGTAATTATTCTACTAAAATAATGCAACTAAACACGTTTCTGTATTAATGGTTCTTAACGGACTTGTATAGCAGATGAGATACATGCTTGCTAATTGCTTCAAATGTTCCACCATCATTCCTGTCCCAAAGAAACCCAAGATATCAGGATTAAAGTCTACAGACCTGTGGCACTGGTGTCTGTCGTCATGAAGTTCTTCGTAAAACTGGTTCTGGCTTATCTGAAAGACGTCAATGGACGCTTAGTGGACTCCCTGCAGTTTGCTTATCGAGCAAACGGGTCCGTGGATGATGCAGTAAACTTGGGACTGCATTACGTCCTGCAACACCTGGAAAAATCGGGGTTATGCGAGGACCCTGTTTGTAGAATTCACTTCGGCCATTAACACCATCATACCAATGCTCCTCCAGAACAAACTAACCCAGCTCTCTGTTCCTACCTCTCTCTGTCAGTGGATCACCAGCTTTATGATAAATCGGCAGCAGCTAGTGAGACAATTTTGAGACAAGGTTGTGTTCTCTCCCAACTGCTCTTCTCCATATACGCCAAAGGTTGCACCTATAATGACCCCTCTGTCAAGCTCCTGAAGTTCGTGGATGGCACTACAGTCATCAGCCTCATCAGAGACAACAACGTGAAGCTCAATACACTCAAAACAGTGGAGATGAGTTTGGACTTCAGGAGAAACCTGAAATCCCCTGCACTCCCCCAATGGCTGTGGCTGCAGTGAAGGCTTTTAAGTTTCTGGGCTCCACCATCTCCCAGGACCTAAAGTGGGACACCAATTGTCAACACTGTTAAAAAGGACTAACAAAGGATGTACTTTGTAAGGATGTACTGAGGAAGTTTAACCTGCCGCAGGAGCTGCTGAAACAGTTCTACTCAACCGTCATCGCGTCTGTTCTGTGCTCATCAGTAACTGTGGTTTGACTCAGTAACAAAATCAGACATCAGAAGACTACAGAGAACGGTTCGGACTGCTGAAAGGATTATTTCTGTTCCCCTGCCCACCCTTCAAGAACTGTATATATCCAGAGTGAGGAAAAGAGCTCAGAAAATCACTCTGGATCACTCACATCCAATTTTTGAGCTTTTACCATCTGGCTGGCACTACAGAGCCCCAAACACCAGCACAACCAGACACAAGAACAGATTCTTTCCCCAGGCAATCAACCTTATGAACAGTTAAATGTTCCCCATTACGCAATAACAATGTGCAATAACCTTACATTTAATTGTTACCATCTCCATCCTAGTTCATACCTGCATCTCATTCTATTCTATTAAATTCTATTCCATTCTATCATATATAGCACTACTGTACATGCAATTAAATTATTTTTTTTTTCTTTTCTTTTTTTTTTTTTTTACATATGCGTATGTTTTTTGTATTCTCATCTTGTTGTCTCTGTGTACTGGAAGCATATGTGACACTAAAACAAATTCCTTGTATGCACAAGATAATGCGAGCTTGGTAATAAAGCTTTTTCTGATTCTAATTCTGAAAACAAAGCTAACTTGCTACGTAGCATTCCATTTAATTCAAAAGGTATAAAAATTCTGTTCTGTTTCTGTTCTATTCCAACAGCCATGTGTCATCTGTGGAGGCCTTCAAGTTTCTGGTCATTACCATTTCCCAAGACCTGAAATGGGAGTCCAACATAAACTCCATCATTAAAAAGGCCTAGCAGAGGATGTACTTTCTACATCAATTAAGGAAGTTTGGTCTGCCACAGTGGCTGTTGGTGCTGTTCTACACTGCAGTCATTGAATCTGTCCTGTGCAAATACATCCATCACCATCTGGTTTGGTGCAGCAACAAAACAGGACAGGAACAGACTGCAATGCACAAATAATTGTTGCCCCCCTGCCCATTCCCCAGGACTTGTACCATACAAGAATCATAAACCAGGAAGGAAAAATCACTAGTGACCCTTTGCACCCTGGACACAACCTCTTTCAGCTCACCATAATTATATTACAACTCACCATAATTATATTCCCTGCTTCATATCTATAAGTACTGCATTATCAGAACTGTCAGTCATCACATCATCTGTATATGTTACACACACTACTGCTGTATATTGTACAAAAAGAATAATATTGCACAATACTGTTATTTGCACTACCGTGCACTTCTTACGGAAAGACGTCTTGTCTTGTTATTTATGTGTGTATTGTTTTGTCTTGTATAGTATAGTGTTATTTATGTGTGTATTGTTTTGTCTTGTATAGTATAGTGTTATTTATGTCTGTATTGTGTTGTCTTGTATAGTATAGTGTTATTTATGTCTGTATTGTGTTGTCTTGTATAGTATAGTGTTATTTATGTCTGTATTGTGTTGTCTTGTATAGTATAGTGTTATTTATGTGTGTATTGTGTTATCTTGTATAGTATAGTGTTATTTATGTGTGTATTGTTTTGTCTTGTATAGTATAGTGTTATTTATGTGTGTATTGTTTTGTCTTGTACAGTATAGTGTTATTTATGTCTGTATTGTGTTGTCTTGTATAGTATAGTGTTATTTATGTATGTATTGTTTTGTCTTGTATAGTATAGTGTTATTTATGTGTGTATTGTTTTGTCTTGTACAGTATAGTGTTATTTATGTCTGTATTGTGTTGTCTTGTATAGTATAGTGTTATTTATGTCTGTATTGTGTTGTCTTGTATAGTATAGTGTTATTTATGTATGTATTGTTTTGTCTTGTATAGTATAGTGTTATTTATGTGTGTATTGTTTTGTCTTGTATAGTATAGTGTTATTTATGTCTGTATTGTGTTGTCTTGTATAGTATAGTGTTATTTATGTCTGTATTGTGTTGTCTTGTATAGTATAGTGTTATTTATGTATGTATTGTGTTGTCTTGTATAGTATAGTGTTATTTATGTCTGTATTGTGTTGTCTTGTATAGTATAGTGTTATTTATGTGTGTATTGTTTTGTCTTGTATAGTATAGTGTTATTTATGTCTGTATTGTGTTGTCTTGTATAGTATAGTGTTATTTATGTCTGTATTGTGTTGTCATGTATAGTATAGTGTTATTTATGTCTGTATTGTGTTGTCTTGTATAGTATAGTGTTATTTATGTCTGTATTGTGTTGTCTTGTATAGTATAGTGTTATTTATGTCTGTATTGTGTTGTCTTGTACAGTATAGTGTTATTTATGTCTGTATTGTGTTGTCTTGTATAGTATAGTGTTATTTATGTCTGTATTGTGTTGTCTTGTATAGTATAGTGTTATTTATGTCAGTACTTTTGAAAGTCACAAACAGCTGAAACCAGATCCCTTGTGTGTGTCCACACACTTGGCCAATAAACCGATTCTGATTCTGATTCTGTTTCTCACAGTGCAAAAGAAAAGCCGTTCATCCTCCTGCTCAGTAGAAGGCAGTAAGGTTAGCAAACGAGCCGAAATGACCGGCTGAACTCCAAATTGCGTCTTGCGTCCTACATCATCGCCCTCTGTGTGCGTAAGGACGCATTAGATCATGTGCACTACGTAGTGCACTCGGTGTGTGATTGGTTGTGATTTTAATGCGGTCCGTGTAGAAAAGGCTCTTCCTGTTTCCAGGGGACGTCTGGTGGAGGATTGCTGCTGCTACAACAACAGGCGAGTACGTTTTGTTTTATTGGGTTTTTTTTTTAACCTTCTCGTTGCAAATAAGTTATGAAACGTCTTTTGATTTCACAATGCAATCCCACAGATGTCATTTACACCCGTTGTCAGTCTGTTATCTTTTAAAAAAGACCCATTTTCTCTTCTCAAATCCTTTAACTAGCGAACTGTTGTTTGTCCTGATTAGCCTGCTAGCATAGCTCAATGCTCATGTTTGTTTTGGTCTCTGTGTTTGTTTTCATTATCACTTCCATGTGTTTTATTATGATATCACAACTCACAAGTAATCCTTGTTATATGTGTTAGTTTACAAAAACGTGGTTTTGTTTATGGAGAAGTTTTAGTGGCTAAATTACAAAGCTGGCCTCTTGTTTATTATTGAATTCAGACTCTGTTCTGTTCTGTTCAGCTCGGAATGGCAAAAAAATAAATAAATAATAAACTTCTTTTATTTTAAATGAAGAGTAAATAAGACTGCGACTTATATATATATATATATATATGTGTATGTATGTATGTATGTATATATATGTATATGTATGTATATGTATGTATGTAGAAAGTGATAGCAATAATAAATAAAAAAGAAATAAATGATTAGTAGTAAGTTAGATGAATCATTTTTGAGCTTGTATATTTAAAAGAAAACAACTGTGTGTGTGTGTGTGTGTGTGTGTGTGTGTACATACAAGGTATATATAAAGAAATAAAATGAAAAAGTTTCAAATGAAACAACCTCTATATGTGTGTGTATGTATATGTGTGTGTGTGTGTGTGTGTGTGTGTGTGTATATATATATATATATATATATATATATATATATATATATATATATATATATATATATACTCACACATTAGCTAATAATGTGTATACATATATACAAGGTATATTGTTTGTGTGTTTGTATATGTATAAAGAAATAAAATGCAAAAGCTCAAATGAAAGGTAATTTGGTCATCAGTGTAGTAAAAAAACCCAAACACAAAGTAAGAGAAAGTGAGATGTTATGAGTGCAGATGTTTCCATATGTGTATTGTACTTAAGGTTGATGTGATGTGGCCAGAAGCCAAGCAGAGCAACTGTTACAACCTCATAGTTGATTATTTTCCTGTAATTGTGCTTCCTGAAGTGTTTTATTTCATTTAAAGAACTGTGACTTGTCGATGATCGGAGTTTACAGTGTTTGTCGTGTTTATTTATTTGTTTTAATGTTGTGAAAACCTTTAACACAAGTTAGTTTTTGTTGTCACTTGTTATCACAGCCATAAACAGTCTCACCAACAATTTCTCTGTTTTTAATCTCTTAATAAAAGATAAATGCATAATAAGTCTATAATAAGTAAAGAATTCAGCATCTCTGTAGTTTAATGTATGATTAAAAAGCAGATAATTATTAAGTCTGTATAAGTAAAATTTTTTTGATCCGGTAGTTGAGGAAGCCTCACAAAGCCGCGTTGCAGGTATACCACACTGAGTTACATCAGACCAGAGACTCAACTTGGTTAGTTGGTTAGAGACTGATTTGACGAGAGCAGTGGCTTCGAACACTGATGTAATCACGCAAGTTGAAGCTTTGAAAACTGATCTGTTTGAGAGTGCTTAGAAGGAGAAGGAGGTGAGAAAGACTAAGCTCAGGAGGGAGGGTAAGCGAGAGTGTGCAAAAGTGTGAGAAGAACAGATAAGGGCAGAGATGTGGAGGGGGTGGTGAGAGAAAACTAGACATGACGAGAGAGGGAGAGGAAAAGTACAAGAGTGTGCATAAAGGAAGAACAGAAATAAGTGAAGAAGGACAAGGAGGTTGAGAGAAACAAGTGAAAAGGGAGAGAAGGCAGGAACAAGAGGGTTGGAACCAGGAGAACTAAATTCTTAACAATTCACAAAACTTTTAAAGGGCACAATAAACTTTAGAATATACCACATATAAGAAATAACATGAGGGATAAAATCCCACTGCACAATGATCACCAGATTGTATCTGGTTCAATTAAATGACTGGTGCAGGTCATGTTATTATTTATAAAGAATCAGAGCCACATCGTGTTTGTGTTTGATGGCGGTATGAAGAACTTCAGTGTTTTGTTTTTTTTGTTTGTTTTTTGTTATTATAACACAATACAGTCTGAAGCTCAAAACAGAATCATGCTGTGAGTGTAAAGTGTGTGCGTCGTTTGTGTTTTATAGGTGCCGTCCTCCTCGCTCCCGCCGTATGTGTGATCGTGTGACCGTGAACGAGTGACAGAGCCATGGAGCAGTGTGCATGTGTGGAGCGAGAGCTGGAGAAGGTGCTGCACCGGTTCGTAGCGTACGGACACCAGTCAGAGGAACGTCTCGATGAGCTGCTGAGGAATGTGTGTGAGCTGCGCAGCCAGCTGGTCACCTTCGGTAAGTGCCAGAAAGAAGGGGCAGTTATACACTCACTGGCCGTTTTAATAGGAACACATCGAACATCTGAAGCATGTGGGAAGAACCTAATGTAGCAGGGTTGGCTGCTTTTTGGAGTGTTTCACAAACTGCTGATCTCTGCAAACATAAAAGCTTTATTGATGTAAGAAGTGCGAGGCCAGAACGGACAATCCGCCACGTCACTCAAACAACCACTGTTTACAACCGTGGTGAGCTGAACAGCATCTCAGAATGCATGAATCCACACCAAGAACACTAAAAATGTCTAAAAATAGAAGCCGGATATGCCGACTGCCCTTTACTGTAAATATTTGAAAGTTTGGGTCAGTGACTTGTGTTCCAGGCTTATTTGGCAGTGGGACAAAGGGGGCAACAGAGAGCAGGACCAGTTACAGGGGCTTTCATTTAAGCAGTGTTCTGCTGTGTTCTCCTCTTCCTCTTCACTGCGGTTCTTTAGGCAAGTGAGAACAGTGACGGCACAATGATGGCAGAGTTAGTGTGCTTAGTAACTCTGTAAGTAACTCTCTGGATATTTGACTGAATCAATTCCACTCGGAAGTGAATCGGACATGCCGTGTGTTTTGGGTTGCGCTGTGTATTTTTTTTTATTTGTTTATTTAGTAGCCAGAAACTGAGACAAAGGACCGAGCTGTAGTGCTGCACAAATATTCTGGAGATTTGGTCCAACAAACAATTCCGATCATTTACTTGTGTTTGTTAGGAGATCAACGACTTTAATCTTGTAACTATGGTGAGATCTTCTTTTCCTCTCAGGTGTACAGGATACAGATTTATCAGTGCTTTCTCAGACCATGGCGCAGTGCTGTAAGGAAATCAAGGAGACAGTGCAGATGCTCGCTTCTCGCCACAAGGACATCCATGGCAGTGTGTCCAAAGTGGGCAAAGCCATCGACAGAGTGAGTCTCTCCTCCTTCGAGTTATCTCTTATGAAGTCTTCCTTTCTTTTTTACTTGTGAAGGCTTGTCTGTCTGTCTGCTTGTCTGTCTGTCTGCTTGTCTGTCCCTGTCTGACTTTCCTGTCTGACTTTCTGTCTGTCTCTGTCTGACTTTCCTGTCTGACTTTCTGTCTGACTTTCTGTCTGCTTGTCTGTATGTCTCTCTGTCTGACCCTGTCTGCTTGTCTGTTTGTCTGCTTGTCTGCTTGTCTGTTTGTCTGCTTGTCTGCTTGTCTGTTTGTCTGCTTGTCTGCTTGTCTGTTTGTCTGCTTGTCTGTTTGTCTGCTTGTCTGCTTGTCTGTTTGTCTGCTTGTCTGCTTGTCTGCTTGTCTGTCTCTCTGTCTGACTTTCTGTCTGCTTGTCTGTCTGACTTTCTGTCTGCTTGTCTGTCTGTCTGTCTGTCTCTCTGTCTGCTTGTCTGTCTGTGTGTCTCTCTGTCTGCTTGTCTGTCTGTCTGTCTCTCTCTGTCTGTCTGTCTGTCTCTCTGTCTGACTCTGTCTGCTTGTCTGTCTGTCTGTCTCTCTGTCTGACTCTGTCTGCTTGTCTGTCTCTCTGTCTGACTCTGTCTGCTTGTCTGTATGTCTCTCTGTCTGACCCTGTCTGCTTGACTGTCTGTCTGTCTGCTTGGCTCTCTATTTCTTTTTTTTGTCTGTGTTTCTAATTTACATCAGTGTCTCTGTAGTTTTCTCTTGACTCATGATTTCATTTTGTTACCTTTTTTTTGTTTATTGTTGGCTACTTATGATAGTCTTTCAGCTATTTTTATTTTCTTTGATCAGTTAAAACTTCTCTAATATAAATTAATTCCAATTTATAATACAAGTTGTTTGTCTTGCTAAACGTTGTGTAACGAGACTTTATGCTCTGCAGAACTTCGACGCAGAGGTGAGCGCCGTAGTAGCCGAGACGGTGTGGGACTCATCAGAGAAGCAGAGGAACCTCAGTGAGACCATCGTGGAGCACCTCTACCGACAGGGCATGCTGAGCGTTGCTGAAGACCTCTGTCAGGTACAGCTCTGTATCCTGGCTTTACACTGCTGCATGCATGGGGTTAAGATTACGGCTGCTGTAAAGTGCTGGTTTGTGTAAACTAACTTATTCGCCTTTGCTCATGGCAGGAGTCGGGTGTGGTCATCGACATGAGCATGAAGCAACCGTTTCTGGAGCTCAACCGCATTCTAGAGGCTTTACGGATGCAGGACCTCCGGCCAGCGTTAGAGTGCGTTTCACAACGTGTGTGTGTGATGGAAGTGAAGAGGGCTTCGTTACCATGTTTAGTTATTCTGTGTGTTTTGTCTGTCCCAGATGGGCTGTGACGAATCGACAGAGGTTGCTGGATCTGAACAGTAGTCTGGAATTCAAGCTACACCGGCTCTACTTCATCAGCCTGCTGAACGGAGGTGTGGAAAACCAGCTGGAGGCTCTGCACTACGCTCGTCACTTCCAGCCATTCGCTGCACAGCATCAGAGAGGTGAGACAACGAGAAATAAACATCACAGCAGCACGTCTCAGCTGCAGAATGCTAAGAAAAAATAATCTCCATCTTAAAATAATATTTATTTATATATTGTTATCTTAATAGGTTGCAGCGATTTATATATGATTATTAAACCTGTCATAGATGTAGTATTACTAGCTTTTTAACGCTAACACCTCAGTTCTTCCATCTCTGTCTCTCTCTCTCGACCTCTCTCTCTCGACCTCTCTCTCTCGACCTCTCTCTCTCTCTCTCTCGACCTCTCTCTCGACCTCTCTCTCTCTCTCTCTCTCGACCTCTCTCTCTCTCGACCTCTCTCTCGAGACCTCTCTCTCTCTCTCTCGAGACCTCTCTCTCTCTCTCTCTCTCTCTCTCTCTCTCTCTCTCTCGAGACCTCTCTCTCTCTCGAGACCTCTCTCGAGACCTCTCTCTCTCTCGAGACCTCTCTCTCTCTCGAGACCTCTCTCTCTCTCGAGACCTCTCTCTCTCTCTCGAGACCTCTCTCTCTCTCTCGAGACCTCTCTCTCTCTCGAGACCTCTCTCTCTCTCGAGACCTCTCTCTCTCTCTCTCTCTCTCTCTCTCTCTCTCTCTCTCTCGACCTCTCTCTCTCTCTCTCGACCTCTCTCGACCTCTCTCTCTCTCTCGACCTCTCTCTCTCTCTCGACCTCTCTCTCTCTCTCGACCTCTCTCTCTCTCTCGACCTCTCTCTCTCTCGACCTCTCTCTCTCTCTCTCGCGACCTCTCCCTCTCTCTCTCTCTCTCTCTCTCTCTCTCTCTCTCTCTCTCTCTCTCTCTCTCTCGAGACCTCTCTCTCGACCTCTCTCGAACCTCTCTCTCTCTCGAACCTCTCCACCTCTCTCTCTCCACCTCTCTCTCCACCTCTCTCTCAACCTCTCTCTCTCCACCTCCCTCTCTCTCTCCACCTCTCTCTCCACCTCCCTCTCTCTCTCTCTCTCCACCTCCCTCTCTCTCTCCACCTCCCTCTCTCTCTCCACCTCCCTCTCTCTCGCCACCTCTCTCTCTCTCTCTCTCCACCTCTCTCTCTCTCCACCTCTCTCTCTCTCCACCTCTCTCTCTCTCTCTCTCTCCACCTCTCTCTCTCTCTCCACCTCTCTCTCTCTCTCGACCTCTCTCTCTCTCGAACCTCTCTCTCTCGACCTCCCTCTCTCTCTCCACCTCTCTCTCCACCTCCCTCTCTCTCTCGCCACCCCTCTCTCTCACTCTCCACCACTCTCTCTCTCTCTCTCGCCACCTCTCTCTCTGTTTGCCTGTCTGTTGCTTTGTCTCTTTCACTGTCTGTCTGTCCCTGTGACTGAGCATGTGCTATAGCAACAATAACATTACAACGAGTGCATTAATAAAACCCAGTCATCAGTTTTACAGCAGGGGAAACCGACCGATCCGTGCTGTTGTACACAAATAATCTACACATTCTCACCAATCAGATTTGAGAATTCGACTGCACTTTGATATAACATCAAATCAGACAACACGGATGCCAGTATTTGAGAATGAGATTTAGAGATTGAGGCGCTGTCTCTATCCTTTGGAATATTTGTCATACATTGTCTCAGTAATCTAGTTCTGTCTGTGTGGGTTACTGTCTGCTTCACCTGTCGTTCGTGTAGATATCCAAGTTTTAATGGGCAGCCTGGTTTACCTGCGTAACGGCATCGAGAACTCTCCATACCGAAGTCTGCTCGAGACCAACCAGTGGGCCGAGATCTGTAACATCTTCACCCGGGACGCCTGCGCCCTGCTCGGCCTGTCTGTAGAGTCTCCGCTCAGCGTCAGGTCAGTCACGTTCTTCTGTATTACATTAACTGCATTAGAGCTGGACCATATGACCAATATATCATGATGTATATCTGTATCACTGTATTGGTTTACTAACAAGTGGCTCGCAAAACGGCATTTAATAAAAAAAAAAAAAAAAAAAGTAAAATTATTAAATAAAAATAATTTCCAGTTAAATTGAGAAATTCTATTTTTTTTTTTTAGTTTGTCAATAATAAATTGATCATTTATGTTAAATCTGTACTGAATTTTTACAATGATCAATTATTTAATATTGTTTACTAATTGTTTAGAAATAAAGTTAAATAATAGCGTATTGTGGCACACTTGATCACAATATGTGTATTATGTTGTATGTCTTTTTATTAAGTAATTGATGTATCGCATTTAAAGGGGATGAATTTAATACAGTTAATAATAGCCGTTATTAATAGCTAATATTTACCACCAGTAGTAGTAATAATGTAATAAATGTTTTAGATTTTATATTTACATGTAAATGTAATAAAACAATATGTAACTGTCTCAGCTTCTTTTTAACTCCCAGCCTCTTTTTTTTTTATACAGCAGCTCATATTAATGATGATGATTATCATCATCGTTCTTATTATTTCTGTGCTGCTAACTGCAGTTTAACTCCGTTTTCTCCTGTAAGTGAAGCGCACTCTGTTATGAATCGCTGATCTTAGTCAGCAGCAGAGGAAAGTTCAGCAGGGCTCCGGAGCAGTAGGTGGAGGGACGCATCATTCCTCCGCTCACATACCTGTGGGATTTCTCACTGATCCACTGAGAAACTCCATGATATCTGTTTAATGTTTCAGGCTTGTAGGTTTTCCTTAGAACAGTGATTCATTTAGCAGATGAATAACTTATTAAACATAAAGCATGGCTGTAAAAATGACTAGAAGAAAATGCCAGTGACCCCTTTTTTCTTTACTTATCTCGATTCTTGTATTAAAATTTTTTTTATTTTATTAGTATTTGTTTAATATTTAGTATCAGCTGATATCCTTGTATAACTACCTGTTTTTTTTCTTTCATTTTTTATAAAATATTAAAGTATTATATAATAACATTTTTTAATTAATAGTGTGTGCATGTCTGTCTGTTTGTGTGCGTGTCTCTGTGTGTGCGTGGGTTTTTTTTTCTTCTTCTTTTTCCCCGTTTTTTCTTCCTCAGTTTTGCGTCAGGTTGCATGGCCCTGCCTGTGTTGATGAACATTAAGCAGGTTATCGAGCAGAGGCAGTGTAGTGGTGTCTGGACACACAAGGACGAGCTGCCTGTAAGTGACACACTCACTCTCTTATTCTCACTCTTACACACACACACACACTCTCTCTCTCTCACTCACTCACTCACTCACTCTCTTATTCTCACACACGTACCCACACACTCACTCTCTTATTCTCACACACGTACCCACACACTCACTCTCTTATTCTCACACACGTACCCACACACTCACTCTCTTATTCTCACACACTTACACACACTCTCTCTCACTCACTCACTCACTCACTCTCTTATTCTCACACACTTACACACACACACACTCTCTCTCTCTCACTCACTCACTCACTTTCTTATTCTCACACACGTACCCACACACTCACTCTCTTATTCTCACACACTTACACACACTCTCTCTCACTCACTCACTCTCTTATTCTCACACACTTACACACACACACACACTCTCTCTCTCTCACTCACTCACTCACTTTCTTATTCTCACACACGTACCCACACACTCACTCTCTTATTCTCACACACGTACCCACACACTCACTCTCTTATTCTCACACACGTACCCACACACTCACTCTCTTATTCTCACACACTTACACACACTCTCTCTCACTCACTCACTCACTCACTCTCTTATTCTCACACACTTACACACACTCTCACTCACTCACTCACTCTCTTATTCTCGCACACGTACCCACACACTCTCTCTCTTTTTCTCACTCACACTCTCTCTCTTTTTTTCACACACACACTCTTTTTCTCACACACTTATTCTCACTCATTCACTCGTGCACATACACTCACGTTTGACTTGTTTTTATCAGTCATTCACGCCCACTCAGTTCTCAGTTTTGTCTGTTGGTGTCGTGATCATGTTTTACTGAAGGTCGACGTACGAATCTGGTCTGTCTGAAGATTGTGCTTTGAACTAACCGTACACGACAGTACATGCCTCCTCTCGGTCTATTATAAAAGGAAAATATTTTGAGTTCGATGATATGAAATAACTTCTGTCCATGTGTTTTATTAAACCAGTGTTTGTGTCTTGTTATTGTTCATTTCTTTAATTAAGGAATTTCAAAGATTGCGTAGAAACACATGAACCGATAAACAGGTCAACACACAAATCTAACACTTTATGGCTAATTTTACTGATGATTAGTGACAGTCGGTAGCCACGTCTAAAGTGATGACTGGAGATTATCAATAAACCTCGAGGTTGTTTGTAGATGAAACATCTGCTGCAGCTTTCTTGTGCACAGGTACCTTGTTGTCTTATATTAGATGTGTAAGCCTTTTTATTCCTCCCAAACCTTTTTTTTTTTCATCCTTCTTTCCCTGTATTTGGATACGTTTCAGACGCAAATAGGCCCCAAGTAAGCTGGCAAGCATGGCCGGTTCTTCTGCACAAGAGAAATGAAGCTATTTTTAGTGATGGGGTTATTTCTATCTTTTGAATCGCACGTAGCTGCGGAACCTGATTAGTGCTAAGACTGAAAATGTCCTTATAATTTAGATCAAGCAGTACTGTAAAGGAAATGGTGAACGTCAGAATGTCAATGCCAGGAGACTTTGGACAAGGTTAATGTTTTTGTCTGTGTTTGTGTGCAGATTGAAATAGACCTGGGGAAAAAGTGCTGGTATCACTCTGTGTTTGCGTGTCCCATCCTGAGGCAGCAGACTTCAGAGAGTAACCCACCCATGAAGCTCATCTGCGGTCACGTCATCTCCAGAGACGCCCTGAACAAACTCACCAACGCTGGAAAGTAGGTGCTCACCGTATACAAGAACAGCTGGCAGGATATTTACACTTCTTTATAAATGTTGAACTTGTGATATACGTATTTGCTTTAATGCATAAAATAAAATATTGGCGCTTCTTTGTGAGAGAGACCTAGGGCTGCAAAATTCTGGGAATTTTCAAGGCTGCTAACTTTCCATGGAAATTAACGGGAATATATGGAAATAAACTGGGAATTTAAAAAAAAAAATGCAGAGTTGCCTATAACAAGGAACTTAAATGTAGTTATAAAAATCTTAACAGCATAATTTTGTTTAAAACAACAAGATTTAATGCAATTTAAGTTGAATTTGTTCCCTGTGTTCCTCGGTCACTTGCACACAGCACACTGCTTACTGGAGGGCCATTGAGGCCAAACCCTCTGCATGTACTTATATTCTTCCATAACATGCACAGTAACACTTTATTTTAGGGTCATTTAACTAGTTGCTTATTAGCATGAATATTAATAGAATATTGGCTATTTATTATTATTTATTAAGCACATATTAATGCCTTATTCTACATTCTTAATTGTACCCAATACCTAAACCTAATAACTACCTTAATAATATTAAACCTTAATAATAACTCATAATAAGCATTAAATTACAGGGTTCCCACGCGTCCTGGAAATCCTGGAAAATTTATGACCAATGTTCCAGTCCTGGAAAACACATGGAAAATGAAAGAAAACATAAATTGTCCTGGAAAAAATCTTGTTGTCCTGGAAAATGATTATTTTTAAATAGTGATGCTCCGATTGATCGGCCACCGATCATGATCGGCCGATATTGACTAAAAATAGCTAGATCGGTGAACCCCAAAAGCGCTGATCAAAAAAGCCGATCACGTGACGTAAATTACTCGCGCGACTTTTTCACACGTGCATGCACGCGCACAGGTAAACAACAGCAGAGCAGCACTTACCAGTGGCAACATGAGTTCTCCCGTCTGGAAGTTTTTCCAAAGTGTCCGATAAAGACGTAAAGTTAGCCGTTTGCAATGTATGTCGTGATGAAATCCCTCGAGGTGGAAGCAAGCAACGGCATTTTAATACCAATAACATGATTAGGCATCTTAGAACACGCCATACAAATGAATATGCAGAGTACGAGAAACTAAACCAGCCGAAGCCAACAACATCCCCATCCCTCAACCAGCCGACTGTGAGTGATGCATTTAAACTAGTAGTGATGTGAGTGTGAGTGATGCCTTTTATGATTGAGACATGAAGGATTTTGTACTCTGTGTTAGTAGGCCGAGGCCCAACATGTTTTGGTCCGAAACATTTTGTGGCCAATTGTTTAATTTTAATATATTAAAAATTTTATTTACATTTTACAAGTAGCCTGGGCCTTTGTAACCTCATACCATCCCAAGTTCATCTGTTTGGTAACTACCTGCTTGGCCTCGTTGTTTCTCTGCCTTGTTATTTAGAAAGGATGGCATTGGCTTACAGTAGCTTTCATTATTTTATTTTTTGGATCTGATGTAGTTGGTTCCTCAACTACATCAGACGTTCATAATAATAACAGAAAAAAACACTTGCCATAGTTTTGTCCTTTGTGGCAGTAGCCAGTTTTGGTGTAACAAGTTTTACATTTTGCTGCCAATTATAAAATGTAATCAGTGTATTAAGAGGCGACATCCTATTAAGCTGATCTGATGTGTGTTGGTCTGCCTGACCCCTCTTTGTTTGGAATAATTTTAAGTTACTCTGCCTTATTTGGGGAAGATGGCCTACAGTAGCTTTAAGTTCTCATTTTCTAAAATAAACACTCGGTGGTTCTTCAAGATCTTGACTGTAGCCTATTTCTACAGTTTTTTTCTCAATACAGTTAATTTAGAGTTAATTTCATTTCTAAAAATGGTGCTCTGCTAGATTATAGATAAAAGATTCCCATTCCTCTGCCATTCTGTGATCGGCAGTGATCGGCAATCGGCAGATCATGATCTTGGTGATCGGTGATCGACCCCAAAAATGCTGATCGGAGCATCTCTATTTTTAAATGTTCTTGATCATTTAAAGAACAGTTTACAACTGGTCGAAACAATTAGTAACAGAAAGCGCTCTGTTCAGGGACGCTGAGTTTTGACGGGTTTTTTGTTATGCTGTTTAATCTTGCTGTGACGGATGACGCTGGCGGTTTCAGGTGCTAGGAATGGTTTAAGTGCTCGAATGTTTTCAGCAAATGGTGACGGTAAGCAGGTTATATTAACCTTGTTAATCTGAATATCATGTGCAAGGGGAATGCACATCAAACTAAAGCATGCATGACGGCATTGGCCTGAGAAAGGAAAGGGTATTAATATGTGCGGTCTTTTTATTTTATAAATGTTGAAATTTCATTCACATGACAAATTGTCTTTAAAAGTATAGTTAAGTAATAGCCATAAAGTGTACGTTGTTTTTAAGACTTCTGGAGAGAACAAAATATTACTTTAGGCCGTGAATCTGTGATCCTTGTCTTTTTTGCTAAATTTGAAAAGTCCTGGAAAATGATCTCTGAAAAAGAGTGGGAACCCTGAATTAGCATTACCACATGCACAGATAATTCCTCTATATAAATCCTCAATAAAATAATGTTTATTACAATTAAGTTTGTTTATTACAAGCATAATAATGTTTATTATGCTTTTGTGTTACTCAATAAAATAATCAACTAAAGTTCTACTTACAATTAAATCAGTCAAGACGTCATTTTTAAAATTTGTATTACCTTACATGCACGTCTGCTTATGACCAAACAAAATGTTTATTTATGTTTGTGTGTGATATAGTTTATAATTATTTCCAAATAATTCCCATAAATTCCCGTAAAGTTTCCAATTTTGAATATTTCCAAAATTCCCCGGATTAAGTTCCCATGTAAAGTTTCCGGAGATTTACCGGAAACTTTCCGCCCCTTTGCAACCCTAGATAGACCACAGACTCTGTACTACATTTAACAATTATAAACTTTGTTTTTTATTAACTATAAATTATTAACACTAAATATAAATTTTAAATAACATATAATAATAAATAATAAAGTGCAAAACAACATTCAAAATTTTGCGGAAAAGCGTTTTATCAACTGGCTAGTTATTCTCCAGACAGTGACGGACCACGTCTCACTCATTTCGGCCGTGTGGCCCGTGTGGCCTCTCACAGTGTGAAGCGCGTCTGCGCTATTCTCCGAGATGCACTTGACGGCCTTTTGTGCAACGGAATTATTCTTTTTTTTGGGCGACCTAGTTAAGGCTGTAGGGTTTCCCAGCTTAGGCGGGCCGCCCGTACTGCAAAGTGCTGCGGGTAACCCTGACATGAATCACATGAATAATTTTGATTGTGTTAGAAATCATTCCAATACAGAAAACTTTATCACAATTGTGCTGTATTAATCTGTAAGTTAAAAAGACCTTTTGTATTTTAAATAATCTAGTTCTGGATTGAAATAACAGAAATAAACCCACAGCGAAGATGAAATGTTTGTCCCTTTTTTCCTCTAGACAAGTAAAAACAAGCAGATTGCTCTTTCATTTTCTTCGTTAGTTCGTTTATATTAAAAATCAATGTTTAGTAATAATTTCATCAGTATAATTGCTTTTACTGTGTGTATATTTGATGATCTTTCTCGCTTCTAATCATGATGTAACTCTGACGCTCGTTTTCGTCTCCGCAGGCTGAAGTGTCCGTACTGTCCGATGGAGCAGAACCCGTCGGACGCTAAACAGATTTACTTCTGACGTCCCGCGGCGGAGCAGATTAACACGTCGGAGGCTCCTCAGCGTGTCGGAGGCTCCTCTGATTGGCTGAGTTGGAATGATCTACGCTCACGGCCTTCTGCGGCGGCTCGAACCGTGGAGCCGCCCACACCCTTCCCTTCCTGAGTTTTTTAGTTGGCACAGGCCGGTTGTCATGACAACACACACCTGTAGATCTGAGTCAGTTAAGTGTGCATCACGAGGACAGAGCTCCATGGGTCATTCGCTCATATATGACACTCATTTATGACTCACAGGCTTTTATAAGTATGCAAGGTTTTTTTTTTTTTTCTTTCTCTCTCTCTCTCTCTCTCTCTCTCTCTCTCTCTCTCTCATCATTAATATGTTTTAATTTGACTTTTCAGTTCCTCTGTATGGTTTAGGAGAGTGTGGCGTATGCTTGTGAACAGGTGTGACCTTCCTACATCGTATGTTTTCACGGTTGCTTATTTACGAGATATTTAAACGACTATATTATAGAGGCTTTCAGCCAGTGTACATGACAGAAAGGCTTTTCAGCAAGTTTATTCACAGAGACTTATTCCTTGAGGCCAGGAGGAGTTGGGTGGAGTGTTTTGTTGTTGAAGAGAAACCTGTTATAAAGCGGATCGGCGCTACACTTCATGATGGTGTATTGATTAAAATAATAAAAAGAAAATGTTTAGACTGTCGGATGTCTGGTTAAAACGTCCGCGCTGCGAATCGTCGGAAACGCGAAGTGAGCAGCTTGATCCTGACGTCGGCTGATTCCTCGGAGTTATAGATATGTCTTGCTTTGTGTATATATTTAAGAAAATATTTAAAAGGGGACAAAAAAAAAGATACTACTGTGAACTGTGATTCTTTATATATTTTTTCCCACCCTCGATAGTCATCACCTCATCGACATGCTATAAAGTAACTCAGCGTAACACAGATCCTGTCATCCTGCTATGGATAGAGCAGTTTGTAATGCCTTAAAGAGATGACTGGCTCCATCAGGAAGTTACACCAACTGCACTGAACACTGACTGTTGGATGAGTTGCTCTGCTCTTAATCCTTTTTTAATGCAGGGGGAAATGTCTATTTCAGCCCTCAGGGTAATTAACATGATGAAATTGCTTCATGGTGTCTGTGTGTCTGTCTGTCTGTCTGTGTGTGTGACATGAATCTTAATGAAGCAATTCCACAACAATGATTTGTACACCATGTTTCCTTTACCACAGATGTAGAGGATCAACCAGGACATGTTTAATGTCTGAAGTTCTAACATTATCTTAATAAATCTGACCGGTGGCAAGATATCTGGTCCTTTACCTACATCAATAAACACATGTAGACTTTACAATACAGCTAATATCTGCACTCAATTGTATTTATTTATTTTTCTACCCCTCGTTAAAAGCTTTTAAAGGTGGTTTTTTTTTTTTTTTTTAAGTA
>NC_083473.1:4683471-4718471 GCF_030014155.1 Tachysurus vachellii | reverse complement strand
TTCTGCACTAAATAATTTTTCATTTGTGATTTCTTTTAAATAATTTACTTGCTTTTACAATTTTGACATTTATTTATTTATTTATTTATTTATTTATTTATTTACTTATATTTTTATATATGTTTTTTAATTTCTCAATTTAGTTATTTATTTATTATTTATTTATTTTTTATTTTTTCAAAAGATTTTTTGTATGGTTACAGAACATGACGACTTCCTCTGAGATACACAAACCCACCCTTGGGGTCTTTTCAAGCTGCTTTTGATGTTACTTCACAGGGCAGTGTAACTTTCGGTGCGCTATTTGCCTCCTTCCTCATACAGGAGCTCACAGATATCCCTGATTAGTTCATTTGTTTGAGGCTGATGAGAGAGATGGAGTCCAGCAAATGTTGCTGTTCTGGCCAGCGTTGGCTGTCATATCTCCAAGACTCAGGTGAGTACTTTTTTTTTCCTAGATCCACTTCATGCTCATGTGCATTCTCCTTTGTATTGGGAGAAATTTAGGGTCCCTAAATAGGGTGTGTGATGTGGTGTTTTGGTATCAGGTCTCCTTTAAGAAGAAATGCTCTTGTCACATCAAATCATCATCATGGAGTTTTTATGCTTCACTGAAGTTCACCGAAGTCCTGAATAAAGTAGAGTGGGAAGAGGTGCAGCTTTTCTTCATTCAGTACTGTGAAGAATTTGAGACGCCTCCCTCTGAGTCTCAACAAGAGGCTTCATTGTCCTCCTGAGAGCGTCTCATCCGGCACAAAGATCCTCCTGAGAGGCTTAAAGCTTATGTGCAGGTGTGTATGTGTGTGTGTGTTCCTTAAGCTGCCTGCAGTTCCTGCCTCAAAAAATCAGAACTAATTTAAGCTTCATAGTTGTAGAGGATTGTCTGTGTCAGAACATTTAGGTTTTTATTGCATGATAAATCAGACGCTGGTCACACGTACACTTCAGTCAGAGTAGTTAAAGACATTTAGAAGATGATTTAAACATAAACATGTGGTGAGTAGTCAAAAATGCTTCGCTTTCACAAAACCCCTTAAATGCTGTTGTTCTCTCGGACGCGTCCTTTTCAGGGTCGACACGGAGGATCATCTGGTCTGAATTTTTGATTGGCACATTTTACACCAGATGAACCTCCTGACGCAACCCTGCTATTTTATCCAGGCTTGAGACCCGGCACTTAGAGTTAATTTGTCAGTGGGTGGATTAGCTGCATGCTTTGGGAATCAAACCCGGTCTGTTGCACTAAATGAGCACTTAAACCCCTAAAATAAAGCATCTCAATCGAATTATAAACCCCAAATCTAGTTTTTATGAAGCAACATAAGTGCAGAAAGACTCGATTTAATCAGTCAGCAGCCATTTTTGACCAAAGGGTTAATCAGTTGCTTTTATGCTTTGCTCCCTTTAAAAAGTCAAAAACAAACAGTACTCGTGTGTTCCTAAATTAAAAGCTATTATCCAAACTAGCACATAGCTCCATTTACATCTTAGCTAGCTAGCTGATGTGCGTCACGTCTAACTGTAGCCTCCATGTAAGAGTTTCAGTTTTCTCACTGTGCGTAAATGCATTTTTCTCTGCTTTTAAGAAATAAGGAATAAAGCACTTTTCCCGTAACAGCACATCCTGTAGTGTTTTGTTCCTCTCATACACAACAATTTATCATGGATAGCAATTTGCTATTGAGTCGTTATAGTTACATTCAGTATTCAGGCAGGTTTCTGTCATCTCAAAAGAAAAACCTTTATTCAAATCAATTCAGTTTTATGTGTATAGTGATGGGGGGCACAGTGGCTTAGTGGTTAGCGCGTTTGCCTCACACCTCCAGGGTTGGGGGTTCGATTCCCACCTCCGCCTTGTGTGTGTGGAGTTTGCATGTTCTCCCCGTGCCTCGGGGGTTTCCTCCAGGTACTCCGGTTTCCTCCCCCGGTCCAAAGACATGCATGGTAGGCTGATTGGCATCTCTGGAAAATTGTCCGTAGTGTGTGTGTGTGTGTGTGTGAGTGAATGAGTGTGTGTGTGTGTGCCCTGCGATGGGTTGGCACTCCGTCCAGGGTGTATCCTGCCTTGATGCCCGATGACGCCTGAGATAGGCACAGGCTCCCCGTGACCCGGGGTAGTTCGGATAAGCGGTAGAAAATTAATGAATGAATAATATACAAATGTTCAAGGTTAATACAATTTATAGAAATACTACTTATTTATTTTTGTACTTATTTCTTAGTTATATCGCAGGATTTGTGTAGTGATCTGACACATCCACTTCTTCCTCCTATTGATTTCCACGTTTATGCAGCCAGGCAATTCTGCACTTTTATTTCTTGGCTCCGTCACACTTGCGTGTCTCTGCGGGATTGCAAGAAAGCAAGGCAGAAATGCTAATACAGCTACAATCAGGGAAGGTCTAAATGATGCCTTATGTATAATGCATTATGCTGTTATGTAACTCCGGTTAGCTTTTATTTAAGAAGGATTGGGGTCAAGCTTGCTTTTTAACTTGATGCTAAAAAAGAAAACCATTGAAATACAACCCCAAAAGACCTGCCTTTGTGTTGATGTTTACTTTACTGATGTAAATGTAATGATTTTTCAGTCATGTGACTGTCCAAATGTGATGCGTCACTTATTGATGCTGCACTTTGCAGAAAGAAATAAAAATCAATATTGAGGGTTTTTTTTCTTTTGCTTTAGAGCTTTTAGCAACAACACAACGGATAAAGAGAAGAAGCCTGAATGCAGGGCTGTAGCATAGACACTAAATTCCTGTGAATTAGGAGTTTATATAATGCGGAATAGTATTTTACAGACTATAAGTCACTCACAGCCTCCCGAATGCTTGCTATTTAGTGAGGGAGAAAAAAAAAAAATCAATATCTGTCACATAGTTGTGTCCTGAATGAAAGTATCAGGGGTTCTTAAAACGAATGTTCTGGAATTTCTGAAGAACATTCCTGTACTTTCTTGACAGATTCTTCCGAGGGAGATTCCTGAATTTATGGAAAGATCCTAAATGTTTTTTGATTAAAGATTCCAGAATGAGGGGGGCACGGTGGCTTAGTGGTTAGCACATTTGCCTCACACCTCCAGGGTTGGGGGTTCGATTCCCACCTCCACCTTGTGTGTGTGGAGTTTGCATGTTCTCCCCGTGCCTCGGGGGTTTCCTCCGGGTACTCCGGTTTCCTCCCCCGGTCCAAAGACATGCATGGTAGGTTGATTGGCATCTCTGGAAAATTGTCCGTAGTGTGTGATTGCGTGAGTGAATGAGAGTGTGTGTGTGTGCCCTGAGATGGGTTGGCACTCCGTCCAGGGTGTATCCTGCCTTGATGCCCAATGACGCCTGAGATAGGCACAGGCTCCCCGTGACCCGAGGTAGTTCGGATAAGCGGTAGAAGATGAATTAATGAATCTTTGTGGAAGGTTCCAGAATGTTTTAAAGAAGGTTACTGTGTTCTTGTGGAAGGTCCCAGTAGAGTTTTTTTAGAAGGTTGCTGAATTTCTGTGGAAGGTTCTGGAATGTTTTGAAGATGGCTCTTGAATCTGTGAATTCTAGAAAGGTTTAGAAGGTGGCTGAATCTTTGTGGAAGGTTTTGAAATTTTCTAAAGATCTTCTGAAGAGAATTGCTGAATCCTTCGAGGTTGAAGGATTGAGGATTATTGAATGGAAGGATTATTGTATAACGAATGAAGCAGGTTATAAACGAGTAAACCATATGGCAGTGTTTACAGGGAGACTAAACTTCAGTGTCATTCTCTGGGTGTCAGTTCAAGGCCCTTGAAACATGTACACCTCTGACTTCTTACATGGTGTGAAAACCCAGATGTCACGGGACGTCGTCTTTCCGTCTGTTCCAAACTGTGATTATCGAATTTTAATGGTTAAAGATAGCAATAGAGCGAGTCACGCTAAGTCATCATGGTGGTTTTATTGTGTGTCAGCTGATGTACATCTGGCTCATGTTGTGTAATCCAGGATTTTGGTGATTATTTGGGGTCAATTACACACATTTCATTCAGTCAAATCACCTTTAAATCACAAAATGTAGATCATACAAACCCAGCTTGAACTGGAAAGTCGAATCATCTGGAAAATACAGTAAAAAAAATGTATCTAATAAACCAGCATTCTATTTACAAGATGTTTTAAATCTTATGAGAAAACTTCCCAAAATCCTTATTTTTAATCAGAACCCATCTGTTACACACTTCACAGAACAATCATCAGTATTTTTCCACAAATGAAATTTCACATGTTTACATAAATATGAATACAAATGTTTTAAGAAAATCAAGAAAAGCATTGCATTTATTGTTTCACTCGATCAGTCTTTTTTGTACATATATTCTGATATTCACATTTACATATATTAGAGATTCATACAGTATACATCATGTATATGTATATATATATACACATATCGTCGCTGTCGGGCGGAATCCTCGTATCTCCAAAACCGTTATTTTTCATGAAATTAAAAAAACGCTGTACCTTATCTGCAGTACACAGGGTTTAGTCCGCATTGCAGTGGATTGTCTTGCACTAAATTCCTGTCCTCAGACGAGCACCAGAACTAGTGGGGTCAAGATTTTTTTTTCTTTGCGCCCAGTGTTTTGAAGACATTTACCTCAGAAGACGTGCTGATTCGTTGCGACTCTTCTTGAGGAGAAATATGCCGTGAAGCTCTCACACGGAGTGAGGAAGAGGTGGACAGTTGAAGTGTCCAATGGAGTTATGAGATTTGCGCTCAAGCTATTTTCAAGACTTTAGATTGGTTAATAACTTGTAAAAATAACAGACCCACGTGGGGACTGACCAATAGCATCGATATGTGAAAAAATATGAAATTGACCAAATTTGGACATACGAGGTTTCCGCCCGACAGCGACGATATATATATATATATACTATATATATATATATATATATATATATATTTTTTTTTTCAGATTTCAGAAGACTCAATCCTTTCAATCCAGGGAAGACCTGAGGGCTCTGCTTGAGCTCCGCCCACCACAGCTCCAGCCCCGTCTCCTCTGAGCTGCTTCAGTTCTCTCTCCAGGCTTTCATTTTTGTGAAACATTTCCAGGTAGCTGGCCTGCAGCTCCCTCTGATAGCGAAGCACCTTCTCCTTTTCCAGCTGCCACGTACTACGCTCGGTATCAAAGGCTGAGGCCTGAGCTTCGTTCTGACGGCGCTCCAGCAACAGTTCGGCACGGAGACGCTCTTCTGTGGCGCTGCTCGACCTGCTGTCCTCGCCTGGGGTCTGGTTGGAGGTCAGGTTCTGCACCGACTTCCCCTGCGAAAGTTGAGATGTTTACAGACAGGAACAGCATCATCACATGTACAGTGACATCCTGAGAGATGGAATCATTCCCAACCATTGTCCCTCTTACCAGAGAACACTTGCGGAGCGCGGTCTGTAGTGCCACTTGCAGCGTGTCCAGCTGGCTGTCTTTGGTGCTCAGCTCCTGACGTACCTCTCTCAGCTGTGTCTTTAGCAGGAAGATCTCGCTGAGCTTTTGAGTCACCTCGGCCTGGGAGTCTTTGAGCTGCTGCTTCAGCAAGGAGATCTCACCTGCTTTCTGACACACCTACACACACACACACACACACATTCATGTAAATGTCTTCCATCATCAATCCAGTTACTGTGTATGTCTCCTAGACATCTGGACATTAAGAAAACTGTGAAGGTAAGATCATCCACTACATCCTGATGTAAACTAAATATGAAGGTCTCAGACTGGTCAGAGGAAGCTCCTGCTTGGGCAAAATTAAGCTAACTTCTGAAATCAAGTCTTTAAAAGAATTGATTTACAACATGTATGACAAATATTACCTCCCATTGGGTCTCCTCAAGCTGCGGTTGGAGCTCCTGGCTCCGCCCAACTCCGCCCTGTTTCTGCAGGCTCTGGTATTTGCGGCGCAGCGTGTTCACTTCTTCCTGTGCTCGGCTACGCTCGTGCTGTGCCTTGTAGAGCTGTAGCTGCAGGGCACGCTGGGAGCGCTGAGAATGCTGGGATACTTGACGCAGCTTAGTTGTGTAGAGCTGCTTCAGCTCCGATACCTCCTTCTCCCACAGCCGCTGCTTCCCCTCAAACACCTACGTACACACACAAGGGATGGAAATTCATCGCTTATACAATTATCAGTCTCATCAAGTCTCTATCCGATCTTACATTTCTATCATTTGCAATATTTTTTCTATGCTAACAATTTGCAAGTTTGCATTTTCTTCCTAATATAACAAGAGATGATCAACATATGAAATTGGAATAATCCAGAAGTTCTGAGCTGACACTGTCTGAATGACCTGCCCTCTTCTCATACATTTACATTTTTGGCATTTAGCAGACACCCTTATTCAGGTGCCGAGCAGTGGCAGCCTGGTGGACCTGGGATTCGAACTAGTGTTAATTTCGTCACCTATTTTTAATTTAGTCTTAGTCTTAGTCTTGTGCCAAATGTCCTTGTTAGTTTTAGTCATATTTAGTCATTCACATATCTTTTTTTGTTAGTCATAGTTTTAGTCGACTAAAATCTCGTCATTTTAGTCTAGTTTTAGTCAAAAGAAAACTCAAGGTATCTTAGTCAAGTTTTAGTCGACTAAAAGTCTTTTAATTTTAGTCTAGTTTTAGTCAAAATATTGTAGCTTGACCACATCTGGAATCTATTGTAAGAATAAATACAACGAAGCCTCATTAAATGCAATAATATCAGGAACAGAAGTGTTATAGTGGAAATAAATAACTTAATGAAAAGCCTAACTGTAGGTGTGTGTATATATATATATATATATATATATATATATATATATATATATATATATAGATATATACACACACACACACACACATATTATACATATAAATTACCAACTTAATGCAAGTTATACATGGTATTGCACACACCATTATTGATGATATTTGGAGCAATATTACATGTAATTGTTAAACTTGATTCCCTTACATATACATTTGCTTTTAAGCCTTATTATTAATTTTGATTCTGATGCCATTGTGACAGGGAAGAGGTTTCAGGTTGGGGTGCTGAGTTTTTTCTGTCATCACTTTTGAATAAGAAACAATATCAAGGCTATAAAACTTGTCAAAACTCCGCGAATCACAAAAGTATCAGTGAGAAGTTGAGAACACTCGAACACACTCAGTGCATACACTCGAACTTGACCGCACATCACATTTTTTACTTTATTGATACTGCTTTTAATCGTAATGCAAAGACCGGTCATCGGGACATAAGCTGTCATGTACAATAAAAGAGCCTGTGTAGCGACAGGAAATATAATTTAACACAAAAAGCCGCCTAGACCAGGGGTGGACTTGTGCTCGGACGAATTGTTTCTACGCACACACTAAACAGCGCGAAGCCGCGAACTCGTGCTGAATATTTTAAAGGCGTAACAGCTGATGAAAAAGCAGAGAAAATTGTAGACGAAAATGAAGAGATTTTATCTTAGTTTTTATTTTATACAAAACATCTTCGTCTCGTCTTTTTTCGTCAACAATAATGCATGTTAATTTAGTCTTAGTCAGCGTTTTTGGACAGTGGTGCAGTCTTGTCATCGTCTTGTCTTAGTCATGAAAAAAAAGGTTGTTGACGAACATATTTCGTCTCGTCTCGTCTGACGAAATTAACACTAATTCGAAATCATGACCATTCTCAACTCCCATTCTCCTAATCTCACATGCTCTTGGTCTTCACAGAGGTCCTTGCTTTGCCATAGGAAATACATGCTCATTAAAGTAACAATTTTTTTTAACTTTTCATAACTTTTAATGTCTGTTAAAGAAGGTTAAAAAAAAACTTGAAATCGAACACAGTGTCAAAAATAAAACTGTTTTGCTTGTTGTTCAATTAATCACTGATAAAGTCGATAAATCCACCATACAGCTGAATTTTCTCAAATACCACTGACAGCATAAAACCTCCATTAAATACCTTAAACCTGGTCAAAATGCACCAAAATGCTATCGGATATAGATGATTAAATCATTTTTTTCTTTTCATGGTCAAAATGTTACAGGCAGATTTTTCCCCAAATCTTGATTATACAGTGTTGTCTTTATAAAAAAAAAAACTGACTTTAATTGTTAAAGTTTATCCAGTTTATCCTGCAGGTCTCCAGGAGTCCTCTTTAGTAACCGGTTTATTCTCTCCAGCACTGTGCCGATCTAGAATGGTGTAATGTTGAGCAGACACGTGCACTAATGTGGTAGTGTGTTCGATCAGACAGTATTGCACACATAGGTACAGCAACTAATCACTAATCTGTATCTGATAACAGCAGAGATGGGAGTAAGTCACACACGTGCAAGTCACAAGTAAGTCTCAAGTCATGAATGTCAAGTCAAAGTCAAGTCGAGGCTTTTTTTAATATTTAATATTTAATATAATTTTTTTAATATATCAGAATAGTCTCAAATTTGCGACTTAAGTCCGACTCGAGCCAACTCGAGTCCCCCATCTCTGAATCATTTAATTCAAGTCCGAGTCAAGTTTCAAGTCATGAATGTCAAGTCAAAGTCAAGTCGAGTCTTTTTTAATATTTGTCAAGCAAGTCTCAAGTCTCAAATTTGCGACTTAAGTCTGACTCGAGTCAAGTTGTATGACTCGAGTCCCCCATATCTGAGTCATTTAACTCAAGTCCTTGTCAAGTCTCAAGTTATGAATGTCAAGTCGAGTTTTTTTTTAATATTTGTCAAGCAAGTCTCAAGTCTGCGACTTAAGTCTGCCTCGAGTCAAGTCGTATGACTCGAGTCCCCATCTCTGAATCATTTAATTCAAGTCCGAGTCAAGTTTCAAGTCATGAATGTCAAGTCAAAGTCAAGTCGAGTCTTTTTTTAATATTTGTCAAGCAAGTCTCAAATTTGCGACTTAAGTCTGACTCGAGTCAACTCGAGTCCCCATCTCAGAGTCATTTAACTCAAGTCCAAGTCAAGTTTCAAGTCATGAATGTCAAGTCAAAGTCAAGTCGAGTCTTTTTAATATTTGTCAAGCAAGTCTCAAGTCTCAAATTTGCGACTTAAGTCTGACTCAAGTCAAGTCATATGACTCGAGTCCCCCATCTCTGGATAACAGTAACCTGGATCTGAGCTAACACTAATAGAGCTGTAACAATTTTTGAAAGACCTGTGTGAGCTTGTAAAACCCTGTTATAGTTCAGTATTAAGCTGTAAGTGATGTTTTTGGCTTGGCCTGTAATAATAATAATCACCTCCTGCTTGTGAACGCTAACCTGTGCGATGGCATCCTCACTCTCATCCAGATTCCTCCGCATCTGCCAAAGCTCATGCTCCTTCTCCTGCAGTCGCTCCTCCAGGTCTTTCACCACATCCTCCAGAGAGTGTGAGAGCTCGTAGGACTCTGGTGCCGTACTTAGACCACAGACACCTACCATGCCCGCTGAGGTCCGCTCGAGGGAGCCAATGTGCTCGATATGGCCCATGGAGGCACTGATCTGCCCCAGGTGGGGGCGGAATGGAGGGCGGTACGATGGCAGGCTGCTCACTGAGTTATGACCAGAGTCTGAGGCTGTCTCCTCTTCATGGGGCACTGCCAGGACACCCTTGTTGGCGCTGGTACCCACCCGTGAAGGAGAAGAGGAAGAGGAAGACGTGGATAGAGATTTGGATGTCGTCTTGGAATAGAACAAGTGCTTGTCGTTCATCAGTTCCTCGGACTTGGACGGGTAAAGGTTCTGCACGGAGCTAAAGCTCTTTGGTGTCACTGGCTTAAAGGCGGACGACCTTAAACGAGGCTTTGGAGAAAAAACAGAAATAGTGTCTTTTTTTAGTATTTGAGAATATTTCTTTCTTAGCAGTGATTACATCAAGAGTTCAAGTCCTGGAATTGTGCCAAATCACATGAATAAACTTGTCATGTATATATTTTTTTTATTGCGTATTGCAAGCTCAATAAATCTGCTGCAGTGTTTGATTCCAGGGCTAAATGCATTCAGAACCCTGCCAGACAAGCTGCAATGATTTACTCCAGTTTGATTCAGGATGGCGGAGCTGCTCAACTATAAATGGAAGCCCCTTAGAACCATATCCTTGCTTTTATGCAGGCAGATCTTACATTTCCTTTAATAAAACCTCTGAAAACGGCTATAAGGAAAAAAATTGATCTCTGCCTGACATTCTGCCATCTCTTCACTTAAAGAAACATTCTTTTCTGACTGAGCAAGTGGATGAAATTGAGAATGAACGTTACTAGAAATTTAAATTTGCCACATAGTCGTAATGCTGTACGGCTTTATTACGTTTTGCTAATTTCTAAAGTCATAAAAGCATTGTGGTGCAAACAATACTGTTAAATATTAGTGCTAATATCATATGAACAGCCCTCTACAAGTTAAGAACATAAGAGCAAACAAAAAAGCCATTAATAGACAGTTTGACTGAGTACACTGGAAAAAAACTAGCATCTTCAAAACTATACAAGATTTTGTGATATAAGAGAAACCGTGCTTCTAATCATTTTGCTCTAGTCTTTACAAAAGGTTAAAATCATGACTTTATCATTATTTCTGACTTCAGAGGTCATTTAGGTGCATTGTCTCACTTTTTTACAATTTGTATATCCATTCATCTCTTTAATACCTTGTCAAATTTGCCACGTATTGGGAGAGAATTCTTCCCCAAGTCGACCTCTTTGCCGTCTTTATGATAAACCTTGGCGTAGAGGTTCTCCTCCTCTCTGGAATGCTCCCTCTTGATAGACGAGCTGCCGAAGACGATGTGTTTGCCTGATTTCGGCTCCTTGGTAATGTTCAGGTAGTTCAACAGCTCTCGCTGGCTGAAGCCCTTCCTGTTCTGCCCTTTGCTCTGCCGGTGTGGGACCTGAGGAACAGCTTTGTTACCTTTGGTGGGTGCTACGTCGTGTTTTTCTATCAGACTGCCCACGCTACCCATGACGCAGTCAGCAGATGCCAGAGAGGATGATGGGTAAATGGCACTGATGCTCTTGCTGGGATGTTGGGTCATAGGCAAGGACTGGACTGTTGCCATCGGTTAAAGGATTTGGTGGCTCCAGTGGGAAGTCTGGAATTAGAAGGTAAAAGGTAATCCAGCTCTGATTTAGTACCATTAAAGAAGAATATGTGAATACTTCACATTACAAGTTCTTATACGATCAGTTGGTTTGTGGCACTCACTCACTCACTCTCACTCATTATCTACCGCTTATCCGAACTACCTCGGGTCGGCATCAAGCGTCATCTCAGGCGTCATCAGGCATCAAGGCAGGATACACCCTGGACGGAGTGCCAACCCATCGGGGCCCACAGGGCACACACACTCTCATTCACTCACACACTACGGACAATTTTCCAGAGATGCCATGTCTTTGGACCGGGGGAGGAAACTGGAGTACCCGGAGGAATCCCCCGAGGCAAACTCCACACACACAAGGAGGAGGCGGGAATCGAACCCCCAACCCTGGAGGTGTGAGGCGAACGTGCTAACCACTAAGCCACCGTGCCCCCTGGTTTGTGGCACGATGACCCAAAACAAAGTTCATACAAACACCTTCTTTTGTGAAGAATCAAACATTTTTTGGTCATGGATCTTATTTTCTGCAATAACATAAAATCCAATGCAGAAATCCTAATCGGCTTTTAGCTGAGGAAACCAGAGGAATCATCACATCTAAGATGGCCTACAAAAATACAAATCATTGCAGCAGTGTATACTTCAGCTTGCTGTAATGACTGAAATGAATGAAGATGATTATTGAAAAATGACAACATCTGTATTTCCTCATCTTTACAGATCACTTTATAGACTTTATCCTATAATTTATTTCCTATGTAAATGGATTTTTTTCTATGGTCCACGGCTGCGAGTAAGGTGCTGCACAAATAAAAGTAATTATTAGGTAATGGAGAACCTGGGCAGCAGCATGTGGGTGGATTTGATCCATCACAGCTGTGTAGGCAGTAAAGACCTCGGAAAAGCTTAAAAGCTGCGATGGCACCCACATAACGAGAAAAACAAAACTGCAGGGCCACGTGTACATGTACATGCTGCTACATGCACTCAGAACGCCTAGATTACTTGCAACGTTACATCAAAAACCCACCCAGAGTGCTTTTCCAGACAACAGAACTGCCCTCATCGGCATGGCGCTAAAATGTTTGAACTCGAGAGCAAACACATCTCCCACACATTCATGATGAGAGAAACTTTATAGCTGCGAGCTATCTAAGCCCACCCACTGTCTTACCTCTTGTCCCTTTTAGTTTTTATGCGGTTATTCATTGAAATTCCTGCCACGGAAAAGATGGCATGTTCATGCTCTATTTTGCTTTATGGTGCTAACCGTGCTTTTTGAATGTTATCGTCATATTCATCGTCATCATCATCATCCTCACCGTAACAAAAATCTCTATCATTAAAGTCTTGTGTTCGAAGTAAAATACTTCTCTGATAGTCTCTAACATTGCTAGTGGCCATTATTTTTAAGAGCTATTGTGTTGTACAGTAACAGAAGGCAGAGCGACTGTTTGTGAAGGAAAGTGGGCGGGGCAAGTGGTGTGAAAAACATAAACAGAGAAGAGAAAGCATGTGCGGGGGAAAAAAAACAGTTACAACTAAGATTATGTTAAAATTAAGAAAATGTCCAAATGCAACTTTATTTTGTTGAAATTATGTCTCTGATTGGTTAAAAGGGATGTTGATTAAATTTCTGTAATTGCAACTCTGGAAGTTTATCATTTCTGTAGTAACTCTTTTTTTTTAAATTAAAAGAAAAAATATAATTGTTGATTTGTAAGAAGTTTATTCAAGAATTCCACAATATAAAATGTAACTACGAATGGATCCGAATTACAATGTATTGCTTGTTATTAAAAAATCCCTGAAATCTTGGGTAAATTATGGCATAAGGAGAATACTTCACTTTGGGAAGAAGGGCTGTTATTGGAAAAATAATAAACATAGATTTGGTAAGAGTATCTCTGCATTCATTTGGTCCACATCATCACCCAGCTGTTGATTAGGTTCCTTCAAACAAGCACAAACTTTAGTCTTTTTCCCACACTCTTACTTATGCAATAAGCCAAGCACCCACACAAACCCAGAACTTAAAAAAAAAACCCCAAAAGAATATGAATCAGACTGTTGAGCATTGTGTGATACGGGAGACGAGTCCTGTAATGGCTTTCGCTGATGAGTTTCTCTTTCAGTCGCAGTCAGGAAGCTTGTATTGTTACTGAGGAGAGGTGTTAGCAGGACGACCAAGGTATCCCCACATTGCCGCATTTCTAACCAAGTTAGCTCCCTCCACCTCTTTCTACCCCTTTCTCACTCTATCCCATGCCATCTCATCTTTCCTGAGCACCTCATTAAGGCCGTGTATTGATTTCACTTTGATCCCCACTTCTTCTCTGCTTGATAAATATAGTCTATTGCCTCTGCAAGGCAATAAAGGCAAAAATACCCACAATGTACGCAAGTGTTTCTCCCTGCAGAAGGAGTACACACACACACGCACACACACACACACACACACAGATGACACTGATAATTTACCCCCAGGCATGGCAGAATCCCTATGAAGTAATTAATAACTGTTATTTTGCCAAATTTTATACTGAATACTTGTTAGGGGCCAAGCACCAAATGTCCATAGTCACTCCATTATTATTCTATCATTTTCTTTTCTTTATAGCAACCAGCGTAGTTGCTTTAGGAATAGAAAAAAACATATAAGGAATAAAGTTAGTTTTGAATAAACCTAATTTAAATAGCGACACACATTTAAAAGTAGGATCCTTCCTTTTTTTAACTGAGTATAATTTCTCAATCCCTTTTTCTTCCAGCCCTGCAAGTGTGCTCATAAATAATAGAGTGAAACTTTCTGGAGACTCTCTGTGAGTCGCTGCTGAGCTGAATCTGCTGAACATGACCCGAATCTGTTCCAGCTCTAAGCCTGGTAATCTGCCCTCGAGGAGCTGGGTGGCATCTTCACTCGCTGCTGTAGCGGCTTTTTCGTTACCGCTATTTAAAACAAGCACCGACTGTTCCAGCTTAATCGTCATGAATCGAGCAGTTAGCAAACAAAAAGCAGTGAATGTGTTCCATTTAGGTTCGGGACATGTATGATTAGGATCTTAAAGCAATCACGTGTGAAAGAAAGAGTCTCTGATTGAATCTGAATGACTTCATTTAAGGAAAAACTTCACGTTTAACTTGACGTAATGATGCTAAATGGTTTGGTTTGTACACAAATTTCGGCCCAAATGGTTTGAAACACAATCTTTGTATTTTACTGCTGCTGATGTTACTGCAAACATCACTTTACTGTATATACAGAAGGAAATAAAGGCATCTATAACCTGTGCAGCTCGCTAGCTGTCCAACAGAACATCATTTGTTTATCGGTCTAACTTTTATTTCCTGAAAATGTATAAATATTTACATTTGGAAGCCAGAGAACTAAACTGTGCTGTTATCCAGCTAATGTTTGCTAAACACTCTAATCTAGTTAACGTCAGCTACGCAATGTGAAATAGCCAAGAGCTAGACAACATTCTCTATTTAATGTTGGTTAAGTAGCATTCTTTAGCTAGTCTCGGATAAGTAACACTTGCTAGCAAATGTTAACTAAGATTATCTAGCCAAGTTATGTTTGCTAGTCAATATCAGAGAAGATAGCTAATGTTAGATTTGTAACACTCACTAGATAATATCAGATCGGTAACACCCGCTAGCCAATGTCAGCTAAGTAACGTTCTTTAGCTAATGTCAGCTAAGTAACTTTCTTTAGCTAATGTCAGCTAAGTAACTTTCTTTAGCTAATGTCAGCTAAGTAACTTTCTTTAGCTAATGTCAGCTAAGTAATATTATGTAGCTAATGTCAGCTAAGCAACACTAGCTAATGTCAGCTAAATAATATTATCTAGACAGCTAACATTCTCTAGATAATGTTAGCTAAGCAACACTCACTAGCAAATGTCAGTTAAATAATAATATTATCTAGATATTGTCAGCTATGTAAAGTTCTCTAGCTAACTTTCTTTAGCTAATGTCAGCTAAACAATCAGACTTTATTCAGCTTTTTTTTTGCACACTTCATGTATGCAGTGTTCACACGCTTCAAGATTTAAATGTTATTCTATTTCTTTCTCTATTATTTCATCTGTTCTACTGGCTAAGAATATCTATCTAGAATATGTTCTAGACAGAAAGGGTCAGAATAATAAAAATGATTGTTTGAAATGAGAAAAATGTCTAGAAATAGGTTTAATAGCCTTTAGTTTAATATAATATAATATAATATAATATAATATAATATAATATAATATAATATAATATAATATAATATAATATAATATAATATAATAATTTACTATAGCTTACACTATTTTTATTTATGTTATAATGCCAGATAATATTGCTATTTTTAATTAAATAAACAGTCAGAATAAGAAATATGGTCAAGCTTGAAATATTGAAATGTTTAGAAACAGGTTTAATAATCCTAGATCTGGTTTATAAGGTAATAAAATTACTATATATTTGATTGAGCCCACAGACTAGATTTAAAAAAAAAAGTTTTCATGACTTATATACCACATAAATGTCCAGATTTCACCATAGGAGGGTTTTCCTAGGCGTCCACAAACATATAGACAGATAAGCACCAATACAACATGACAGTGATATCGATATTATGATCATTTACAACAGAACGGATCTTACTCCAGTGAAAAATATTAGCTTTTGCCAATTCTTGCTTTACTAATGCAATACAAATTTATTTGTACAGCGCTTTTAATAGTGGACTGCAGTAATATAAGAATTCTGAATATAAAGGATGAAATTTAACATTTAAATTTATCGCTAATAAGCAAAGTAACGTTGGTGAGGGAAAAGTGAGGGAAAAGACGATTTGAGGAAGAAACCTTGAAAGGAATCAGACATGCTTTTGAGCAACTAACGAATATGAGCATCAGCTCCAATTCTGATCCATTCTAGCTCTAACATGAAGCATTTAACAAAGCTTTTACAAATGAGGACACGAGCGATTTGTCAGCAAACTTAAATATCGTGAGCCGTATTTTGTCTTACGAATTGTCGCGTTATGAAAACGCTTCGTCTTTAAAGTCGAAAGAAGATGAACGAGCTTCGATGTCGTCTTTCATCTCCGTCTCAGGTTGATAGCGCAAAGCCTGAAGTGATCAGATCTGAGAGAGAAGAACAGAGGAGCTTTTTAAAGAGCCGCCACAAATCTTTCAGGACTTCAGAAACGCTGCATTCAGTCGTAAATGCTGTATAAAGAGCCATCAGTGGCTGTGGTTTGATTTATAACCCAGACAGCCCCCCCAACCCATAACCCCCCACAATTCAATACCTGCTTTGAGCAAGAGCCTTAATTAGAGGCTGATCTACTTCCCAGGCAAAGCTGAGCTCAAAACCTCCATTTAACATCTGAACAAGTCGATGGCGGACACCAAAGCATCATGATGTTAGTAATTCAATTTTTCATTTTTTTTCCAATCATCAGGTCTCACATTATAACTTTATACTGCGTACTGAATACTTGAATCTGATTGGTCAGAAGATTTTGCTTGATATGTAATTTTTATAAAGTCACGTTAGTTTGTTCGTTAGATTCATTCTAGTTCAACTTCTGCACTTTTTCTGGTCAGTTAATAAAACTATCTTGTATCAGCTTCTTTAACAGCACTTATAGGTCACTTCAGGTACACAAATTCATCACACTGTAGTTGTGTCCATGTTCAGTATTGAGTGTCTTTGTCACGTCTCACTCCACAGTGGAGGTTAATATAAAGCTCATATAAAAATAGACACTCAGAACTTTAAGAAGTTTCATAAATATCTCTGTAACCTACTAGGGGCGATCTATTCAGAGACAAGTTCATAAATGTGAAGATTAATGTTTGTATCTTCAAAGGTAATGGTGATATCAAACCCATTCCTGCTCCCTGAGATGTTCCAAGCGCTTGTCCGTGCACATCTAAAGTTTGAAGCCATTACCTTCAATCACTAAAATTCTGTGCAAAGACATGTACAGAGGAAAAAACACACATCTCACAGAGATTCACACATCAATGATTTTTTAATCAATCCTGTAAATATTCTCAAAGAAACCTCCTACCTGAGAAATTCTGCATCACAATCACAAGAAGATCCTTTGTCCAAACGTACGAGAAGTACCTGAAGTTCAGTGGTGCGTGAAGCCAATCAAATTCCATACATGCTTCCAAAAAACGAGTTAAAACCTGCCGCCAGAGCTGCTTCACCGTCTACTGGTGTCACTTTTACATTCATATCACCGTGCTCACTTCCTGGTGAGGTTTCACATGATGTTGTTTCCTTACATGACTTCTCTGATTCAAGATTAGTGAACCTTCACGTGTGATCAGAACAATCCAGAAGAAATGAGGCACAACCTGAGACATTAGAGCTCACATGTCTTGAGAAAACAAACTCTAGAAGAAACCAACACTTCAGTTTGTTGCATCGTTTGTTGCAAATGATGCTTTTGTGCGTTTGACGTGTCAGATGATATAAAAAAGGCTTTACAGAGCCAAATCAGGCATCAGATGATTGACTGGTGTCACAGGTTCAGGATCATAGATATATGTAACTAAAAGTTAAAAAAAAAAAGTTAACTAAGGCTGTTAGTTGTTGATCAGAAGATCGAGGTTCATGACCCTGCACTGCCGAGCTGCCACTTAGTTTCTTATGGATTATTAAGTACAATTTTTTATCTTCTACAGAGTATTCATGTTTAGAGTTACCATAAAAAAATACATGTCTTTGGTATTTGGTGTTGGTTAGAGCTTAACGGAGGTTAGATTGACTAACACACTGATGACAGAGGTCACTAAGGGGCAGTGGTGGCTTAAGTGGTTTAGCCTCTGGGTTGTTGATTGGAAGATTGGTGTTCAAGCCCCAGCACGTCAAACCCCAAGCTGCCACTGTTGGGCCCTCGAGCAAGGCCCAAAATCAGATGACCCTGTGCCTTGACCACAAACTCCAAAGTTGGGATATGTGAAAAAATGATTTCACTGTGGTGTAATGTATATGTGACAAAATAAAGTCTAACAGAAAAATGTTCAGTGTCATCATGAGATTGAATCCTGATTTATGACTATGCTGCAGATATCTAATGGCTGATACCTGATTGGGATAAAATGTAGATAAGAAGAAAAGATCATTAACTTAATAAAATGAATGCATTGATTATTATATATATTATTATATATATTATTATTATATTTCTTAAAATTAATGATGTTGTCATTTCCCCCTAAAACTACATAAACATAAATAAATAAATAAATAAATAAATAAATACAGCTGACATAAAAATGAGGTAAAAAAAAAAACGTCGGCATTCAGTTCTAAAATTCCGATTATGAAAACGAAAATCTCTAAACAAAATATAGAAATAATATTCAGATTTTTAAAATACCTTATTTTAAAATTAGGTGAAGTAAAAAAAAAAAAAAAAAAAAAAAAGCTGTCTTCAGACACTGCTGTCTGAAAAAGGTTTTATTTATTTATTTATTTATTTATATTTATCTATTTATTTCTTACAGATCTAACAGCGACGTAAATGATTTATTAAATTAGAGTAATGATCTCATCCTTGAAACATCCTTAAATTGACCGTCCTAAAAGTCCACTTCGCGTTTAAGCGTTAAACTCTAAAAGCATGCGCTGTACCTTTATATGCTGGCTTAAACGCTGATTACACGTCTGGTCACGTTTCGTCATGTTGCTGTGCACAAGGTCATGATGGCGAGTAGTTTCTCTAAACCTCCGTCTCCGTTCGTTTGTCAAAACAACCTTATCACATCATCGTCCTGTCGGCCTGAGAGCTGCTTATTCAAACCAAAGGCTACAGTCAGTGTTGTTTTCTAAGATGTTATGACATGCATGTGTATCATTGTGTCTGTGAGGGTTAGTGTCATTACACTGAACCTCATGAACTACAAACAGCCCGGTTTATCGTCTCTACTCGTCTGGTGGTTCGAGATCATCACACAGGACTGATTAGATATGAGCTGTCATATAAGTCATATAAACTCATGTATTTTGATCTAATCACAAAAAAATAAGAACACCCACACAGAGAAACATGCGTGACTAAAACTGGCCTTCTGAACAGCATGCTGGTACTGAGCTGGTCTTTTTCAAGTGGCCAAGATAACACCATGTCTGTAGATTGTGTAACAGATAACATTCAAGAAACAGTGTTATTTTTTGTAATTTGGACATTTCATTTAACATGAAAAGGTGACAAACTTGTGGCCTGGTATCTCAGATTTCACAGGAAAAATGGCATTGTTAAAGAACTCAAGTCCCAAATCTCCTCAGAACAAAAAAAAAGTAGTGACGCAAACGGATAAGTCTCAGGATTATCAATCGGAAAGACAGGGTTCAAGACACAACACCATTAATCTGCCACTGTCTGCTCCTGTATTATAGCTGACCCTAACTTCCTAACTTGGGATATGTGAAGAAAAGTGTTTCAGTATGCTGTAATGTCTAATGGCTTTTTTTTCTTCTTCTTCTTCTTCTTAAAAGTCTAACGAACGTCCTGCGACATCAGCAACGTTTCACGTGTTTCATTACTCAAATGCAGGCCAAAGCACAAGAGCACTTATCCCTTTACATCATCTCACACTTTAGCTTAAGTGAAGCTCTGGCAGCTCCACAGCACATCCATCACAGTGCAAACAAGGTCTAATGAAATGGATTGTGTTTTCGAGTAAGTTCTCTAGACCTCTGTGTTTACACTGCATTCCTACTGTATCGTGATTAAACAGAAAGGCATATATGAGAAACGTCTGTTAATGACTATAACATTGCTGTTCAAATATCTCTGCTGTTAAGATAACCGAAAAGAAAGACTTATAATAAGTGATAACTCACCTGCCGGGTGCAGAGATCACGAAGTCATGTAACTCGACTCATAATTCAGGTATTCGTCATAAAGCACTGCTATGAATTATTCGGTTAGACTAAGGAAGTTGGAACGGTGTGCAGTTACGACAGCGAGAATGGGAGTCTGGATCTTTGGATGGCTCCTGGCAGTTTAAGTGGTTAAGGCTTTGAAACTTCATCACAGCATCAATCATTCTGGACTTCATCCTGTCAGACTTTGATGCATGGTGTTGTCCTGCACAGAAGCTCTTCAGTGAGTCCTGTGGAGTACTTGCTTTGTCTTGCACTCTGTGTATCTACAGTAGGATGGCTGCCGCATATGTCCGGCATTTATTCAGGGCACCGATTGCGAAGGTCAAAAAGTTAACGAGATATATGTATAATTGTGCAATAATAAAATTTAAGTAGTGGATAGTAATCCGAGTCTCAGATATAAGACTTAAGCCTCAAAACAATTAGTCAAGCAAACACTCGACCAATCAGCTCACTCACGGTATGTACAGTAACTCCCAACCAAACAGGTCTCATTATGGTCAGTCAAACAAACTCTTAACCAATCAGCTCTTGACTTGGTCAGTTAAAGCTGTTTCTGTGTCAGTATTTTAACATTGCAAATTTAACTAGTGATCTTAAATCACTTATCTTCATTTTTGGATCTTTTATTAGTAGACGATGTCATACTCCCAGTTTACTGGTGGCTACATACAATGGTCCAAATGTATTTCTAGATCTGGCTGCTGGGTAGAAATTGGCAGGTAACCAAATTGGGAAGAAAAAAATGAATAAATGAATAGTTAAAAAATTAATGAACGATAGGAAATAAAAAATCCATGCTAAGCAAGAATGCAGGGCGATGCTACGCTTCAACAGTTTTCTTTCAGAACAACACTTTGTCTTCCCCGCAGGGTAAAGCAACAGCGTGGTCTCTCGCAATCTCAACTAAACACACTTAACCCAAGTCCTATAAGGTCAGGGGTTCACGTTTCCAGCGTAAATTCATGTTTACTAACGAGAGTCAACCACATCAGCCTGGTTTGCTCACATTCATGAACATTTCTCATAACATCTGATCACCACACTTTTAATAATTTGGAAATGCTGAAACTCAAAGCTGAGATTTACATATTTCAAAACTTTATCGCGGGGACACGGTGGCTTAGTGGTTAGCACGTTCGCCTCACACCTCCAGGGTTGGGGGTTCGATTCCCGCCTCCACCTTGTGTGTGTGGAGTTTGCATGTTCTCCCTGTGCCTCGGGGGTTTCCTCCAGGTACTCCGGTTTCCTCCCCAGGTCCAAAGACATTGCATGGTAGGTTGATTGACCCGAGGTAGTTCGGATAAGCGGTAGAAAATGAATGAGTGAAAACTTTATCGCAGAGTCTACTTGCTGTACCAAAGAAGCGAGGCTGATTTCACAGTAAAACTTCTGTCTTTTTTTTGCTGGCTCTGGAAAGCCTGGCATGGAGAGGTACATTCTTTATAAGCAGAGAGTGAGATAAGCGAGGGGAAAAATGGCATTCCTTACATTACAGCTAGGTTAATCATTAATACGAGCTCTACAGCTGAGATAAGCGGAGCAGAGAAGAACGAAAGCAGACAGACTGCCTCGTATACACTCGAATAAACAACCTGCTCTACTGATGCTAATGCTAATCATTAGTATGACTTCATTAATCATTTCCTGTTACAGGTATCTTCATGAACAACAATAGAACAAAGGATTAGGATCATTGTTTTATCATATTAGTGAATTAGAGTTCGATCCGGGCACGGTGGCTTAGTGGTTAGCACTCACACCTCCAGGGTTGGGGGTTCGATTCCCGCCTCCACCTTGTGTGTGTGGAGTTTGCATGTTCTCCCCGTGCCTCGGGGGTTTCCTCCGTGTACTCCGGTTTCCTCCCCCAGTCCAAAGACATGCATGGTAGGTTGATTGGCATCTCTGGAAAATTGTCCGTAGTGTGTGATTGTGTGAGTGAATGAGAGTGTGAGAGTGTGTGTGTGTGCCCTGTGATGGGTTGGCACTCCGTCCAGGGTGTATCCTGCCTTGATGCCCGATGACGCCTGAGATAGGCACAGGCTCCCCGTGACCTGAGGTAGTTTGGATAAGCGGTAGAAAATAAGTGAGAATGAGTGAGTTCGATCCATCGACGTTCGGTTATGTATCGAATTCTTATTCACACACATGAAAAACTAAACACTTCTGTAAAACCACAACATGGCTGATTTTCATTAACATTTATTAATTAAAGCAGAGTTGAAGCTTCTGGCAAAGGGCCTGCACTCGTATAGTGTTTAGCATTAACATCGATTTAATTTCGAAGCGTTTTACGCTGGTTATTATTGATCGATTCCTTTTTAATTCTTTCTGCTTACTTCTTTTGAATAAATTTGACTCATTCCCTATTTATTTCTTTAACATTTACAGGTTGGTTTGTTATTAATAATAATAATAATAATAATAATAATAATAATAATAGTCAGGTTCATGCTAATTTTAGCTTTATGTCATTTTCTCATATTCACTTTTAAATCTCTGCATTTTTTTTATATTTCATCACAGCTCTAAAATCCCGACACATTACTACAGTAACGCTAGATTTACAGTAGATCTACACTTCTCGTGTTCATTCGGCTCTCATACATTATATATGTAATATATATAAGGTTATAAAGATTTTAACATCTCACTATACATTTCGATAATCAAGGCATTACACTTACATGCAATCTTGTATATATTTCACAGTATAAGCTGTTTACTTATTCTTAATTCTTTCTTTTTTTTTTTTACCTTCTTACTGTTCGTTTTAACGATTTTAATCGTTTTTAAATAAAGTTCGTGTTGTATTGTATACATTTACATTTACAGCATGTGACAGACGCCCTTATCCAGAGCGACGTACATAAGTGCTTAAATCTCTAACATTGAATACATTAATGCTGGATCACTAAGTTACATACTTAAGATACCATGAGTTTAAAACATTTGTTCAAAGTTACAATGAAAGTGTCAGTGTCAAAGGTGTGTTTTTTGTTTTGTTTTTTTTTTAGATAATGAAAGATAATGAAAGAAGTGCTAGTTGAAGTGTTTCCTGAATAAGTAGGTCTTCAACCATTGTTTGAAAATAGCCAGTGACTCAGCTGTCCGGACCGCTAGGGGAAGTTCGTTCCACCACCTTGGTGCCAGTACAGAGAAGAGTCTTGTAGTATACTTGCCTCTTACCCTGAGAGATGGTGGAACCAGTCGAGCAGTGCTGGTAGATCGGAGGGTGCGGGGTGCAGTGCGAGGAGTGATGAGGGCTTTGAGGTAAGATGGAGCTGGTCTGTTTTTGGCTTTGTAGGCCAGCATCAGTGTTTTGAATCTGATGCGTGCAGCTACCGGAAGCCAGTGGAGGGATCGCAGTAGCGGGGTGGTATGCGAGAACTTTTACAATAAAGTAAATGTATACATTTACAATAAAGGTCTTTCTTTAACTTATTCCTAATTTCCTTACTGTAACCATTTGCAGCTTTTGTTAGAAACCTACAGAATAATTTTACGCTTTTCTTTCTACCGCTTCGTTGTCGAATTCTCTATTCTGATTGGTCAGAAGGGGATGATTAATTGGCTGATAAACAGAACGGCTCAGACAGTAGCCCTGCTCATCTGAGAGGAAGGAAACTCTTTGTGGTGTTCTGTTCATGGAAAATAAGTCAGGATGGAAACAGATGATTTTTTTTTATTACTGACTGTTTTGTTTGTTATGAACTACATACAGTACACGCGTGTATTTGTTTTGAATATCAGCCTGGATTTTCCCAGAAAGCTCACATGACCCACACACACGCACACACACACACACACACACGCATGCACGCACAAAAGCACGCACACACACACACACCTTCTCAGAGATGTCAAACTGTTACACTTGAATTTTAGGGTATTTCTTAAAGCAAGTGTTTTTATATTTATGAGTTAAGATCACATGACATTTAGGTAAACAAATCAGCAAGTTGTCATTAATACATCACGTCGGAAAAATAACGTTCATGAGACTGATTTCAATTGCAAATTAGCTTCCAGAGATCTAAAACAAGTTCACGTCTGTTCTTTCTGCTTTGAAAGTGAACATAACTGGAGTAAATAAATAAAAGTTTAGACTCTTTGTGCTCTCCAGCAAAGCAGAATTATATGCAAGACTAATATATGACTAATCCATATATATATATATATTGCACGACTAATCCATGACTTGATATGCTGAAACTTTCCTACTTCACATACACCTACTTACACTAAAGTAAACAAAAAAACAGTTTTAACACAAAATGTAACATCAATTAAGCAATTATTATTATTTATTTAATAATTATAAATTTATGTTATATTTTCACCTTATCTTTTGCTTATGGCTTTGGTGTATTTAATTAATTTTAATATATACATTTTCATTTTCCCACATATTTTCAAGTTTAAAGTTATAGGTCTTACAAATGTAATATATATATGTTCACATCAGTACTTTTAGACAGAAGAGACAGCGCGTTTACCTGAAGCCGATTGTGTCGTCTGTCCAACTTCGACCCTGTTTCTGTTTCTCTCTCTCTCTCTCTCTCTCTTGCTCTCTGCTGTCTCCTTATACCTGCTCCTGCTTTACTTCAACACTGTGTCCCAACCCCGTGTCCCAACCCCAGCCTCTAAACTTTCAGCTCTCATGTTAATCTCACAGAGCTACTGTCACCCTCGGCTTGGAAAAATTCCCTGAGAAACTTCCCTGTGCCGACGAGCGTCTCGGATTACTCTTATCTAACTTTCTCGGCCCCTTTGTTTAGAAAGCGCGCCATTATATATGCCGGTGTTGCAAGACCTGTTCTCCTCGTTCGTGGATGTGGGATTAGCAACAGGAGGCCAATTCTGAATGTATTATATACATGAAGCGTAGCTTTTGTTTTGCTTATTCCGGCTTTTTTTCAGCGCTTTGTTAATTGTGCACGTAAAATGACCAGTAGTTTGAGAAAGGTGCTTTATTGTGTATATAATTGTTAAGATTATAGAAACTTTTATTGTAAAGACAAGTACGTTAGTCTGCACTGCATGGACAATCCGTGATGTTATACTGATGAATAGAGTCGTGTTTGTTCATCCACAAATGGGATCAAATGACACGATGCTGTAAAGTAGACCAAAAGGCAGTAATTTGTACAAGAAACTTTGACAGAATCGTTCAGAATCCTAGGACAAACTAGCGCTCGGTCCTTGTAGATCGAACAACAGACAACCAAAGGCATGTGCTAATTTTGTATATTTTTCTGGCCTCCAGTTTTGTAGTCTTCAAGCCTGGAATCTGACTGGCTCGCCAAAGATACACACTTCTGTAGACTGATACAAAGACTGCAACACAATGAGCTTTTTCAGAGCAAGATATTATCACCGGATCTAAACAAGTAAAACTTGACGCCAACAGCGCCAAGTGGGATGCATCTGACGCCAACAGGTCTAGCCCCTCTTGTTGATAATTTGTTACACATTGACAGGAGGGAAGGTGTTGAAGAAAAACTATTTGAGACTTTTGAACTTGCTATTACGACTGACCCTATTTGGATCAATTCAAAATCTAATCAAAATCTAATATCTAATATCTAATATCTCAACCCCAACCTCATCCCCAATCCCAATCCCAACCTCAATCCGAATCTAATCAAAATCTAATATCTCAACCCCAACCTCATCCCCAATCCCAATCCCAATCCGAACCCCAATCCCAACTCCTAACCTAACTAATAGGTCTAATCCCAACTCTAATTTTAAATTCAATCATAACTCAATATCAATCCTCAAACTTTCACAGCACAGACAACCTGAAAACATAATGTCCCTGTCAATATGCATAGCACTATATAACAATTTGAGACATACGCAAAAAGTATTTGTTAGAACAAGGATAGTTTCTCATATTGCTTGATAAAAAATCTTTAAGAAGGATTCCAATAATTATGGCTTGCACTGTATACAAACCATAGCTGGACTCTAACCTAAAATATCATCTACATATCCTGTCCATGTTAGCATCGTATCTTGGCCAGCTTTTAGATATCATCACTGCAGGACCAAAAGTCCACTTGGTGGATCTGGATATTCTCCAACTCCTCCTTTGGGCCTAACCCTGATTCTTGCAATGCTAAAACAACACATCAAACACACTTCTCCAGCCTGAAACACACTTTACCTGGATTTCTGGCTCAACTCCAGTTAGGTGGAACTGGATCAGGTTCAATTGCACCGTAATGGAGGTGCCATATTCACTGTTTATCTTTTGTGCAAAATGAAAAAGAAAAAAAAAATGGCCAGAGATGGCATTCCAGCACGAGTAGGATATGTTTTGGCTCTGGTCTCCCACCAAGAGCCATTTTTAGTTCTCCAAATGTACATACTGTAAATGAGAGTACTTGATCAATGTCACTTAACTAGCTTCTAGTATAATCATTATACAGGAGAATACAATAATATGTTGTTCATTTCTCCTCTTTTATGCATTATGACAGAACATAAGATATTTGCTTGTTGTTGCAGATTTAATTCCTCAATACCTCACAAACAGTGAAAACTACTTCAACCGCATTAGTTGAATAATAAGAACACCCTGAGGGGGTGGATACAGAGAAACAATAAAAGAGGAAAATAAGAAAGTAAGAAAGACTGCATGCGTAAGGTTGGCCGGACGAGTCTGAACCTGCCCCATCTTACTGTACGTTCCTGACCAAAGAAAAGATGTAAATCCCCCCGAGACAGACTGGTGTCCTCAACGTAAGAGCAGTACTGACACTTAGAAATGCAATACCCTTATGGAAACTTTTGGGAAATAAAACAAGAGTTCTTCAGAAATAACACAGACTGAAATGGAAGATGGTTCTCTGATAAGAAGCGGCTGGTACAATCTTGCAGTTGTGACAGTGATTTGTTATTCATCATCAAGCCAAGTATGAAGAATTGGGAAATAAATTTCATTATAGCTGCAGGTCAAGTTCAAATTGTCTGCTGTGAACAAAAGTATTATTATACAAATTTATCTATGTTAAAATCAATACAGACCCTAACTAAAAGTCTTCTTAAAAATATTTCCTGAGCACGTTATGTAACCCAGGAAACTTACGTAAACCTAGTTCATTTTTCTCAAACTCAGAAACCAGTTTCATAAACCAATGATTGCTACCAAACTAAACAATTAATAGACACATATGCTATTAATCTCCTAGGATACCTAAAAATGCTAATGTAACTAAAGCAAACTAGCTAACATACTTCTCTCCGGGTATATTTATAATCGCTAGAATATTGATAAAAACTAGTGTATTTTCTTCTTCATGTAAACTTGTAAACCTTTATTCATATATAAAAATAAACGTGAGTATATCAAAAGTAAATGTATGTTTCTCTCCAAGTAGCTATACTTTGAAAACTTAGAATATCAAGTCCACTGGTATACGTCTCTCAACAAGTCTAAATATTCAATTCTATATATCAGTGGTCTTCACTATTTTTTTCATGTGAGCCACACTGATAGGACAAAGTCAATAGGAGAGCCACTTTCACCGCAAAGTATGCCAAGTTATTCAGTCTTAAATTGCTTATCTGCTTAAATACAATGTACAATATTGCAATACAATAATTACTCGAGTTGCGGATGATGCATGCTCCCCATCAGTTACCTCTTTTGTCACTGTCACATTGCTTTGTTGCTGTTCATTTTGTGCGCGGGATTGTTTGATAAGAAATCGATCCATTTTTTAGTCCGTGTGTACATTAAACACAAGTTGTTAACTAGCATGAAACACAAACTAGCTTCTGGCAGGCTGCCAAAAACTGGCTATTGCGCAGAACGCAGTGAGTCAGTGACACATTCGTTTTTCTATGCTTACCTGATTGGTTTTAATGTTATTTAAATGAAAAAAAAATTTTAACCACATGATCATATCATCGTATTATTTACTGCCATGCGAGCCGCATATTAAAGCTTGGCGAGCCGCAGGAGGCTCGCGAGCCGCGCAATGAGTAACACTGCTATATATGAAATATAGAAATAAATGTAAGGATGTTAAAAGTAAACGTTAAAAAGTTTCTATCCAAGCATACTTATAAATACTAGTACATTAAAGGTAAACTAGTATACTTCTCTCTTAATATTATTAATTAGTTAATTAGTGTACTTTTTTCAAATTTGTCAGCATTTGTCAAATTGTAGCAAATTTACACTAATACTAATATATAACCAGTATACTTACATTTATGCAAAGCATGCTTATAAAAACTAGTATATCAAAAGGAAACCAATATACTTTTTGCCAAATGTACTTATAAATAATATCAACAGTAGACTAGTATATTTTTATCCTGATATACACAGAAGCACTAATAATACAAAAGTCAACTTCTCTCCCAGTCTAAATTCTAGTATATAAATGTCAACTAGTTTACACGACTCTCCAAGAAAACATTGGAATGCTAATAAAAGCATACTAGTACAGTTTTGCTCATAATCCTACAAATACAAATATTCAAATTAAACTAGTATACGTTTATCCAAATATATATAGAAATGCTAGTATAGAAAAAGTAAACTAGTATAGTTATCGCTCAGTATACTTGAAATACTTGTATATCAAAAAACTAGTATACAGTATTCCTGTTGAAGAACACTTCTGTTGAAGTAAACTAGCTAACCTTTTTTACAAATACAGTATGTACCAAAATAATCTTATAACAAAAGTCAACTAGATTTGTAAAGTTCGTCGCAACAAACTTTGATGTTGGCTTTGACGAGGCAAGTATTCGCAAAGGCTGGTGCTTTTGGGAGGCGAGTGGACATAAGGGTCAGTGTTACTTTTGGAGGCAAGTGGACAGAAAGATAGGGTGTCAAAACATTTGGAGGCAAGTGGAGACGAGCATGTGATGTCATCCGAATACTCCTGAGGAAGTTCCCCTCATTGGGCTGACTGTTTTGATATAATCACATGCCCATGTTATGCGAAATTATTTATTTTCACGTGACATCACGTGACGTCACGTGACATCATCAGAATACACATGAGGCAGTTCCCCTCGTTGTTCTGAGTGTTTTGATATGTCACACATACATGTTGTAAAAAGTTTTTTGATTTTGCATATATTGGTGGTGGGGCTCCGGCACAACCGAAAGGCCAGTCGGTACACCAATATAAACTTTGTTCAGAGTATCACCCTAAAGGAGCTGGCTGAGTTTGGTGTAGTTTGAAAGCTTGCCAAGTTATAAACCTCCAAAGTTTATAATGGGAGTCTATGGGAAAAAAGTCCACTTTGAGACCCGGTACCGGAAGTACCAATACTCGGATTGAGTATACAACATAGCAGCAAACTTCAGACCACTACAGGTCTACAAAATATCCGAATTTGGTGCATGTGGCTCGAAAGCTGTAGAAAAAAGCTGTAGCCGCATTAAATTTTATAAATTTTTGTCTAAGCTTAAATAGGAAAACAAAATGTTGGCTTCTACAAAGCGACATAATTAGTATTTTTCTCTCCAGGTATACTTAGAAATTCTAGTGTAAGAAATGTAAACTAGTATAGATATACTGATATAAACCAAATATACCTGCTAGCATACCAAACATAAACTAGCATAATAATGTTCAAAATACTTAAAAATGCTACTAATTTAAAAATAAATACTTATTTTATGCTTCTGTTAAATAAAATACTTATGAATGCTATAATATATCCTTGAATATAAAGTACTGGACTGTACAAGTATTAAATGATTAGTATATGTAAGTAAAACGAGTGTAATTCTTTCCAGGTACACTAAGGACTTACTAAGTTTCTAAGCTCTGTCTTTGTTTTATGTAGCACCATGATCCTGGAGAAACGTTGTCTCATTTCACTGTGTACTGCAACAGCTATATATGCTTGACTTGACTTGACTTGAAATGCTAAGTATATCAGAAATATGCTAGCAACTTCACTCCAAAAATACTTTTAAATTCAAATTGGTCAAAATTCTTATTAGACTAGTATATTTCTTTCTTAGAGTATGTCAATAACCACTTTAAAATCATGCATCCTTGCACCAACCAAAAACTATATATACTATGTATGTCATCATATATTATATATATATATATATATATATATATATATATATATATATATATATATATATATATATATATATATACACACACACACACCCTTATTCAGTTATATGTACATATTATTACTACACCTTCTGTATAACCTCATACCCTTATTTATGACACTTGTAAATAAGCTATCTATGCACTTCTGGTTAGATGCTAACTGCATTTCATTGGCTCTGTACATGTACCTTGCACTTGCACAATGACAATAAAGTCGAATCTAATCTACTCTAATGTAATCTAATCTAATCTAATCTAATCTAATCTAATCTAATAAACAGCCTAATTTTAGTCAGGCTCACCCATAGTATAAACTAAAATATGAGGGGAGATATACAGTAAGTGTTATTTCTTGTAGCATTTACAGCAAGAAATAGCATTAGCATTAAAAATGTTTACCCTACCTAGCCATCATTTATAACTGCTAATTAATGTAATAAAATGGTGGATCCGTAACATTACTTACATGTAATTGAGTTATTGAATTCTCAGAGATTTATGAAATTCTTATCCAATCGCATGTCAACATCAGAGAATCAGTCGGTCAGTCAGTCAGTCAGAGACACTAATGACTCTGAGTCAGCAGAACATTATAGATAGTGACTCATACTGCGGTGTTGTTGACCATTGAAAAGCAGCCATTTATCAGGCTATAAAGAGCAGCTCTTAAGTGCTAAAGTTTGGCTCTTAACCTCAGGATGTGTCCTGCGAATCTGCTCCGAGAGAGAAATCTCAGAGACTTTCGGAGCAATAATAAAGGCTTTGTCTGAAGCTGTAAACACTCTCGGTGCCAAGCGGGTACAGAATTACAGCCTGTTTGACCACAAAAAAGATTATGTATGCAGGAACGATCTCTGAGAAAGGTATCAAAGTCAGATTTGGAAGCTAGACTCGCACACTCGAGCACAAAAACAACAGTCACGGTTAACTAAATGTCACCCGAGTCCACGTTTGAATAGGATAAGGTTAAACTGGGTTTTTTTTTAACTTTTCAATGAACAATGGTCTTTGAAGTAAACAGCCTCAACTGCAAGTCTCTCTACAAACAATTGTAGTCAGTCTATTTTAAGATCGTGCGTTTTTTGCTAGCTGAGATTACAGAGGTTGGAGTATTCCTAAACCACACAAGGAACAATATCTTGCTCAATATCTTGTAATTTTAGAAAGTAGTGTATTTGTAGAATGATCAAATGCTCACAGACTTATTCTTTAAGTCTTTAATTCCACGGTCAGATGTTTTTCTCTAACAACAGATTAGATGCGTGTGTCATTGTGTGTTTTTGTGATAGATTAATCTGTCTGATCCTAATCTAGTGCGAGACCTTCACCTCATCTCAGCTGTTAAACAGGATTCTCTGTGATGACCGGAATCCTGGCCAATTTTAGTTCGCTAATTGGATAACTTAAACTGGATCTAGGGGAAACTTCTGCTTTTGTAGACATTGTGTCATTAAGTATAGTCAGATGATCACTAGCAGGCAACTACCGTTGTTATTTGTGGGTGTGACCTGTACAGTGATATATATATAGACCATCACACCGATATGTCCATGTTAAACATCTCACTCTGGATTTATTCCCCTTCACTGTTATAATAAGCTCCAGAATAGCATTAGTGAGATCAGAAACAGATGTTAAGATGTTGATGAGACTCCAGTTCCAGTTCATCTCAAAGGTGTTCAATGGGGTTGAGTCAGAATCAGGGCTCTGTTCAGTACACTCGAGTTCTTCCATTCCAACCTTCACCTCCACACCATGGCTTCATGGAGCTCAGGAGCTTTGTGCACAGGGGCATTGTCATGTTGGATCAGTGTTTATAGTCCCACCTTTTGGTTCCATTGAAGGAGAACTGTAAAGCTACAGTATATCACACAAAGACTTTCTGCACAATCGTGTTCATAGACTTTGTAACAGTTTGGAAAAGAACCAGACATAGACGGTCATGTGATGGTCCGCATACTATTAACCGTATAGTTTAGTCTTTAAAGTTCCACAAAAGGTGTGTCCTAAATCATATAGTTATGCACTTTTCTACCAACAAGTGCACTTCAAGTACCTCACTCACTCTCACATTTTCTACCGCTTATCCGAACTACCTCGGGTCTGTGCCTATCTCCGGCGTCATCGGGCATCAAGGCAGGATACACCCTGGACGGAGTGCCAACCCATCGCAGGGCACACACACACACTCTCATTCACTCACGCAATCACACACTACGGACAATTTTCCAGAGATGCCAATCAACCTACCATGCATGTCTTTGGACCGGGGGAGGAAACCGGAGTACCTGGAGGAAACCCCCGAGGCACGGGGAGAACATGCAAACTCCACACACACAAGGTGGAGGTGGGAATCGAACCCCCAACCCTGGAGGTGTGAGGAGAACGTGCTAACCACTAAGACACCGTGTCTCCCTTCAAGTACCTAGATGATGTAATTATAGGACAACGTGCTCTGTGGGATCGCTCACAGGGTGTTGGAGGGTATAGGTATTGTTGTCTATTGTTTTTCATTATTTATGCATATTTTACATGTATTATTATTATTATTGTCATCAAATATTTTAGCTCATGATTTGTTTCTGTAATGATGTGATCATTTTAAAATATTGTGCGAGTAAATAGGTGCCAGGACTTGAATCAGTTTCGACACATCTTCTGATTCACTGATTTCATGTCAATTCTACATGTTGTGTTGACAGACACAATGCTGAGAGTGTGAGAGCATAAACGTGAACACAGGACACAACTTGTCATCAATCATGCCTCCGAACTTAGACGCCGTTTGCCAGCAAAAGATTATAGAGTGTTACAGTGTGACTAAGAGGATCAGGTCAGGAACCGGATCAGTGTTGGGTATCAGGTGATACTCTGAGTTCTGAGGAACTATTTGTTAGTAAATCGAGGAATACACAACTAATGTATCTTAGCAGTAGCCCTGACCTACAACGAATAATCACACTGTTTAAGGACGCTCTGTGTGTGTGTGTGATAGCACAGCCCTGTGATTAGATGAGGAATGTTATAATGTCTAGTATTCGTGTTGTACCCTCAGCCCTGAGGATGTGAACTACACAGGTGATACTGCGACACTCCTGCTCACGTAGAAGTTCAGTCATCGCCGGAGGAAACGGACGCTTCGTCAGCGAAGGTGTTGTAGTTGAGAAACCGGCAAGTCATCAAGGATGTTAGCTGGCTTTTAACACCCCGCCCCTTCGACTCGACTGTTCTCAGTGTGTATCAAGTGTCAAGTAGGAAAAAACAAAACAAAATAAATCACTTGAAGTAGAAGTGATTTCCTTGTGTGATGCGTAGCATCTTCTTTCTTTATAACAGATAGAGTTGCAAGACAGAGTTCAGGTGTCTAGCATGCTAGCTCTCAGTCTTACAGTGAAATCTACAGTGTCAGTGATTAAGCTATTATCTAATAAAAGTGAACTTAAATAAACTTAACATTTATCAGTCATGTAAATGAGGAAAAAAACAGACACTCTCTCTCTCTCACACACACACACACACACACTACAAATAAAAAAGTCAGGTTTGTTGTTGTTTTTATTACACTCGCGTCCACGCTTGTCCACTCTGCTCATATCTTAGGCGTGTGTATCGACTTTGTCACGCGATTTTGTCTCCAATTGTAAAAAGAATACATTTACCTGTAAATCTTCTCTTTTCTTTTTCTCTCTCCACCCTGCCTTTCTCTTTTCCTCCCAATCTATCATCTACATGTGTCCATTAATCACAGGAAAGCGATCATCAGTACGAACCAATCACAATCATGGTCTCTGAGCGGTAGAGTCATGGAAATCTTCCTGATCCACCCCTTCAACTAATTGCCCCGGAGTTTATTATGCAGCTTTATAGCTCTAATTTAGCCCAAGGTGACAGTGAGGGAGCGTTCATGGAGCCAAAAGGTCTAGAGAAGACCTCCTTCGGTGTCTAGCTTCACGTCTTGCCCGTTCTCCTAATTAAAGGCAGTTCTCCATGATTGTCACAAGAAGTCTCTGAGATAAAGATTCTGATAAAGACAGCAGCGTTTTGTCCAAATCTGAGTTTAGCACGTGAGTGAGTGTGTGTCCAAGTGACTGAGATACAACACTCAACATTTACACAAGTACTTAAGAAAATCAAAGCCTTCACTAAAACCAAATGTTTGGGGGGGCAGTGGTGGAGCAAATGGTTAAGGCTCTGGGCTGTTAATTAGAGGATCAGCGTTCAAACCCCAGCACTTCCAAGCTGCCACTGTTGGGCCCTTGAGCAAGGCCCTTAACCCTCCAGTGGTGCTGTATCATGGCTGACCCTGTGCTCTGACCCCAACCTCTAAAGTTGGGATATGTGAAGAATGAATTTCTCTGTGCTGTAATGTGAAAAAAAAAAAAGGCCTTCTCCTTTGACTAATCCCTCACTTAACACACAGTAATCACAAAACAATCAACAACAGCCCGGAGTGACGCGTTAACACACCGCAATAGATTTTCTTTCTTTTGTAGTTTTCAGTATTGTCTTATTATATTGCCTTTTTTTTATTTTAATAAATTCCCTGTAACCAATTTTCCAATGATCAAAATTAAAATTTTTTAATAAAAAAAAACTTTTTTAAAAAGTTTATAGTTATATTAACCCTTGTATGTTGTTCGTATATTTGTTACTCAGACAGTGTTGGTGGGTCTGTTTGACCCGCTGCATTTTGGGGTTTTTAATTCAACACAATCAAAAATTTGATGTTAAAATACTCTACAGATGTTTACTTCATCCCAATGACAAGCAATATAAACATCATATATGGTTAATATTTGTCCTTTAACTTTATTACATCACATGTTTTAATTAAAGTGCTACTCGTTTTTTTTTTGTTTTTTAATAAAATGTAATTAAAAAAAAGAAAATCAAATTTAATCGTTATG
>NC_083473.1:4675971-4678471 GCF_030014155.1 Tachysurus vachellii | reverse complement strand
TAGCTTAACAACAGAATCAAATTGAGAACAAAAAGCTTGTGAAAACCTCACATGAAAACCAGGACATAGAGACATGTAACAGGTAGAGTCAAGCAGCAGAACACTGATCATCATTAAAAAAAATTGTTGTGAAAGCATTAGACAAGCTGTTATTAAATGCAATGGCATGCTGGATTTATCCAATCAGGGTTGTGGCTATGCAAATATGCAAATAAGAATAAGGTTGCACCAGGGTTTAGATGTGTTTAGGTGTACAGTGTAAAACAAGGTCATATTATGATGAGCGAGGATTTAGTGTTAACCCCAGGTATGAGTGTGAAACCTCAAACTATACAACCCAGGATTCTATATACTCAGTTTACTAGGACCCAGGGGAACTATTTATAGATATATAGCTGGATCATGGGTGAGAACTGGCAGGTGACCAATTTGGGGTGAAAATCAAAATGGCAAAAAATCTTTTTCAAAAAAGCAAAGTTATAGGCTTTAGTTGTATATATGTACTTTTTTGAGAAAAAAAAAATTAAAAAAGAAGTCTGTTTGAGATGCAGAATCTCAGGTTCTCAGGTTGTGTGTGGTTTGTTGGAGTTGTCTTTCTTCTGCACGTTGACGTTGGTGGAGACGGAGCGTGAGCCCTGCAGGTTCTGAGCAGTGCAGGTGTAGGTTCCCTTGTCCACCTCCCTCACTTCATCCACCTGCAGTACTGACTGCGAGCGTTGCCGGCTGAGTCCGTCCACCTGCACCGTCTGCGTGGTCTCCTGCGTGTAGAGCGGCCGGCCGATCTGAAAACACACACATCATACCCATTTATAGGGTGTGTCATACCTTGTTTCTAACTGCACATTTCCTGTCAGACCCATCACTCTGTGGACTGACCTTTTGCCCAGGATACTCCCATGTGAAATCCACCGCCACGTCCTGTTCTCCCACCACTATGCAGGAGAGCTGCAGGTTCACACCCACAAACACAGAGGAAGATGAAGCCTGGAGCACAGGGACAGGAGGAGCAGCTGGGTCTGGAACAGACAGAGGTCACATCTACAGTTCTACACTACAGGAATTCATCCATCCATCTATCCATCTTACAGTATGTGTAGCATGTATTAGATGTGGTAGATGTTGTGGATGAGTGGGATGTGGTGGATGTGTTAGATGTCTTGGATATGTAGGACATGGTTTGTTAGACATGTTACTGTAGATGTTTTGGATGTGTTAGACATGTTGGACGTGTTAGATGTTTTGGACATGTAGGATAAGTTGGATGTGTTAAACGTGTTGGAGCGGTTGGAGGTGTTCAATATTTTGAATGTGTTAGATGTGTTAGACGTGTTAGATGTGCAGGACATACAGTATGAGATTGGTTAGGATTAAAGGACTTGTTTGGATGTGAAGGAGATGTTAGATGTGTTAGACGTGCTATACTAGATGTGCACTCACAGTGAACGTAGATGAGCATGTACTTGATGGAGCTCTGCCGGAGGTTGCCCACACTGGCCACACAGTACAGAGAGCCAGCGTGATGTGCTTTGGGCCTGTAGATGGTGAAGCCACGTGTCACATCATACGAGATCTCGGATCCGTCCACCTTTACCTCTACGGGTGGGAACTCACGGTGCAGGGTGACTTTGGCCTGTGGGGTAGTGACCTGACATGGCAGCACCGTGGGCCAGTTACTTCTGAGCTGGATAACCTCATAATAATCCGACGATGGCACGAAAAGCTCCTGAGGGTCTGACACCATAGATATGAGACGTTTTATTATCTGTATTCATGTACAAAACACTTTTTTATTTCATTCATTCATTTTCTACCGCTTATCCGAACTACCTCGGGTCACGGGGAGCCTGTGCCTATCTCAGGCGTCATCGGGCATCAAGGCAGGATACACCCTGGACGGAGTGCCAACCCATCACAGGGCACACACACACTCTTATTCACTCACACACTCACACACTACGGACAATTTTCCAGAGATGCCAATCAACCTACCATGCATGTCTTTGGACCGGGGAAGAAAACCGGAGTACCCGGAGGAAACCCCCGAGGCACGGGGAGAACATGCAAACTCTACACACACAAGGTGTAGGTGGGAATCGAACCCCCAACCCTGGAGGTGTGAGGCGAACGTGCTAACCACTAAACCACCGTGTCTCCCCACTTTTATATTTCTTTAAAGCTAATTATTTTAAATTATTATGCTATCAATAATTCTTCTTCTTCTTCTTCTTCTTCTTCTTCTTCTTCTTCTTCCGTTGAGTAATTTACACGTTTTATATATTATAATAAAATGTGTCTTACCATGTACCTTCAGATGCGTCTTACCTTGACAGAAAAATGTGTTTGAAGAGCATATATGGTAATTTTTTATAGAAATTGGTCTTAAAATGATCAGTGAAGCTTTATAACATACACACAGGACTCAGTGTTAAAGATTTGAAGCATTGGATATGATGTCATTCCTGCACTACACCACAATCACTATTTTACACAGACAGTCACA